>NC_052165.1:50992372-51196146 GCF_902713615.1 Scyliorhinus canicula | reverse complement strand
CCCCCCCACACAGACAGTAATCAGCCCCTCCCCCCCCACCATGTAATCAGCCCCTCCCCCCCACACACTGTAATCAGCCCCACCCCTCACCCCCACACACACTGTAATCAGCCCCTCCCCCCCCCCCCCCCAACACTGTAATCAGCCCCCTCCACCCCCCACACACACTGTAATCAGCCCCCCCCACCCCCCACCCACTGTAATCAGCCCCTCTCCACCCCCCCACACACACTGTAATCAGCCCCTCCCACCCCCCCACACTGTGATCAGCCCCCTCCCCCCACACTGTAATTAGCCCCTCCCCCCACACTGTAATCAGCCTCTCCCCCCACACATACTGTCATCAGCCCCTTTCCCCCACACACTGTAATCAGCCCCTCTCCCCCCCACACTGTAATCAGCCCCTCTCCCCCACACACTGTAATCAGCCCCTCCCCCACACTGTAATCACCCCCCTCCCACACACTGTAATCAGCCTCTCCCCCACACACTGTAATCAGCCCCTCCCCCCACTCACACTAATCAGCAATCCCCCCACACACGTATCAGCCTCTCCCCCCACACACACTGTATCAGCCTCTCCCCCCCCACACACTGTAATCAGCCTCTCCCCACCACACACACACTGTAATCAGCCCTCCCCCCACACACTGTAATCAGCCCATCCCCCCCCCCCACTCACACCGTAATCAGCCCCTCTCCCCCCACACACACCGTAATCAGCCCCTCTCCCCCCACACCTGTAATCAGCCTCTCTCCCCCCCCCACACACACTGTAATCAGCCTCTCTCTCCCCCACATACACTAATCAGCCCCTCCCCAACCCACACACTGTAATCAGCCCCTCCCCCCCACACACACTGTAATCAGCCCCTCCCCCCACACAGACAGTAATCATCCCTCCCCCCCACACACATTGTAATCAGCCTCTCCCCCCACACACTGTAATCAGCCTCTCCCCACCCCACACTGTAATCAGCCCCTCTCTCCCCCCCCCCACACTGTAATCAGCCCCTCTCCACCCCCCCCCACACACACACTGTAATCAGCCCCTCTCCACCCGCCACACACACTGGAATCAGCCCCTCCCCCCCCACACACTGTAATCAGCCCCTCTCCACCCCCCCCACACCACTGTGATCAGCCCCCTCCCCCCCACACACTGTAATCAGCCCCTCCCCCCACACACTGTAATCAGCCTCTCCCCCCCACACACACTGTCATCAGCCCCCTCCCCCCACACAATGTAATCAGCCCCTCCCCCCGCACACTGTAATCAGCCCCTCCCCCCACACACTGTGATCAGCCCCCTCCCCCACACACTGTAATCAGCCTCTCCCCCCACCACACACTGTAATCACCCCCTCCCCCCCACTCACACTGTTATCAGCCTCTCCCCCCCACACTGTAATCAGCCCCTCCCCCTCACCCCCACACACTGTAATCAGCTTCTCCCCCCCCCCCCCACACACACTGTAATCAGCCCCTCTCTCCCCCACACACACTGTAATCAGCCCCTCCCCCCACACAGTGTAATCAGCCTCTCCCCCACACACACACTGTAATCAGCCCCTCCCCCCCCACACACTGTAATCAGCCTTCCCCCCCACACACTGTAATCAGCCTCTCCCCCCAACACACTGTAATCAGCCTCTCCCCCCCCACACACACTGTAATCAGTCCCTCTCCCCACCCCCACACACTGTAATCAGCCTCTCTCCCCCACCCCCACACACTGTACCCCCCCACCACACACTGTAATCAGCCTCTTCCACCCCACCCCCCCCCCCCCCCCACTCCCTCTCCCTCTTTTATTACACTCCTGTATCATCTTTTATTACACTTTGTGTGTTTTGATATATTACAGAGGATAATGTGTTGCTCAAACTTTAGTTTCTGATGAGGTTTTCTGAATCTCAATGAATAAGACTCGAACTCATCCAGTAGTAACAAAAGGTTAATTGAGTAACTATAACAATAATTGTGTGAGTTATTTACTTTAAATTGATACTAGTGATCAGGTTAACAAGATCTAACTACAGTAACTATGCTTAACTACACTAACCATCTGAGCTAATCTGATACTCCTGTCCTGGTCACAGTGCATCCAAATATGAGAGAGAGAGGCACAATGCGGTTGATTTTACATCCCTATTGGTCCAGCCCTCTAATGATCATCTGGCGCTGCTGATTACACATTAACCCCTTATGTACATGCACATAGAGATCACCACATCCCCCCTTTTTCTAGTGTTACATATTTTCTGTATGTCGTAAAGAAAATTAAACAACAATAATGGATGCGGTTTGCAAATGATTACATAAAATCAATGAGTTAATCAGTCAAAGGTTGATACATTTAGTCACTTAGTTTCTTTTTTTCTGTTTGCTTGTGGTTCAGTCCACAAGTCATCATGTGGTGTTCAAATGGTTGAATCGATTCATTGTCTGATTTTGACTTTTTTTTCTATGCTTGTGGGAGCAATTCTGTGTTACATTTGCCTTAACAACTGTTTTGCTTCCTTGTCTTGGAGCAAATGCGAATTTGTAAAATTCGTTGTCATGCCATGTTATGTTTGTAGTCTTGCCATTGTTTTGGATTGTGCTGTTACATTGTCCTTCATGTGCAGAGTTATACCATGTTGTACAGGCTGTTGTTTCATTGTTGTTGGGACTTCACCTGAATCATGCTGGACCAGAGTCCTGGCGAATCGTATAACTAGGGCTGTAGTCGAGCTTTAACGTTAATTGTGGAGGGGAGGGTTCAGTTGAAAAAAAAATGTATGGAGAATTAGAAAATCAAAGTTAAAGGAGAAGTACAGGTTTTAACTAGTTAAAGGAGCCGAGAGCTGAGGAGAGGTTAGTAAAGTTTCCAGCCCACGTAATAATACAGAGGGTATAGAAAGTAACAGGAATTTAACCTCAGGCAGAGCAAAAAAGGTGACAAGTACGAGAAGTGAGGTGGTCAATTCAGGACTGAGGGGTGTTGTATCTAAGTGTGCTCAGTATACAGAACAAGGTAAATGAGCTTGTTGCGCACATTGAAATTGGCGGGTACGATGTGTGGGCATCACGGAGAAGTGGCTACAAGGGGATTGTCATAATATACACACAGGTATTGGAAGCCTGTCTCCCTCACTACTGCAGTAAACGCAGTCCTCACAGACCCAGCTTACCCAACACATCAGGATCAGGGCTGGGATCTAAATATACAAGGATGTGTGTCCTATCAAAGGACAGGCAGATGGACAGAGGGGGCAGGCTTGCATTGTTAGTAAGGAATGAAGTTAATCGACAGCAAGATGTGATATAGGATCAGAAGGCATAGAATCTGTATGGGTAGAGTTGAGGAATTGCAAATGTAAAAAGACCCTGATCGGAGTTCTATACAGGCCCCTAGCAGTAGTCTGGATGTGGGACAGAAAATAAATCAGGATATAGAAAAGGCATACAAGAAAGGCAATATTACAATAATCATGGGGGACTTCAATGTGCAGCTAATTCTAATTTCATTTCTTTTTTACTTCAACGTTCCCCAATTCTTACCAACTTCTGAATAACTTCATTAGCTGTGAAGGGCTTTGATGCATCCAATGATTATGAAAAGTCATGATGCAAATCTGTTATTCTTTTTAATGGCATACTTAGGAAAGGAGGAATTTATCTTAAAGAAGTGGCTAGTTAGTCACAAATATGCTGCTGAATATGTTTGAATTGAATATAACAGAGCACAAGATAAGGAAAGTAAACTTGAACGGTCACTTCAGCACTGGAACATTTACATTTAACAATTATTGATGCGCAGCATAGTTATTACGTATCTATTTTGTATTTCTTGTGAGGAAAGTGGTAAAGGATTTACCTGGTTAATTTTTACATACACATTTAATAAGATGGTTTTACTGTGCACCTAACCATCAAACTTAATTTTGCAAATTAATTATTACTTCTTTATTTTTCCTTTGGAAGGCTCTTGGCTTCAATCCAACTTTTTTTTCTCTCTTTGGGGGCTGTCTTGCCAAACTGTAGCTGCTTTCAATGAGCTTCACGTTCACCATTTCTTTCTGCTGACATGGTGGAGGAGTCGAAGTTTCTGTTATTCTGCAAAAACAAATACTTTTGACTAGAAAATATTTAACAGTGGAAAGGTTAAATTTGACCAGGTCACCTTTTTGGCTGTCTTTTTTCGTTTTCAAATAATGGGAAGCGCTCCAGAAAACATTCAAAATAAAATGGAGTCACAGGAGCAAGCTGTGTTTTTGAGGAAGAAAGTTAGCTTGCTGCGAACTATTTCATTTTTAGTTGGTACAATAGTAGGCAGTGGTATATTTATTTCACCAAAAGGAATTCTGATTAATTCTGGGAATGTCGGGACATCCCTGGTGATCTGGTTGGCCTGTGGAATACTCTCAATGTTTGGTGAGTGAACATTTTTCTTATAAAGCAATTTTTATTGAATAGTTATTGAGATGCAGCAGATTACTGCCTCTGTGTTCTGTAGCACAGAATGACAGAAATTAGTACATGAATATTTGTATGTAATTTTTTTCCTCCAGATCTGAACTAAAGCATCAACCCAACTTATTGTAAAAAAAAGGGTCCAAACACATTGATTGCTTGTATGCTAATATTTCAAGAACCACTTTAAAAAAAAACATAGGCTTCCACATAACCATTCTGAGCTAGTTATCTAAGGCAGAGTTCTTCAAAGTGCGGGTCGTGACCAATGCGTGGGTCACACGTGGGTGTAGGGCGCGTCGTGTAGCAATTGGTCACAGCATTCCCACGGTGCTACCGATCGCGATGGATGGATTTGTTTATTGTCATGTGTACCGAGGTACAGTGAAAAGTATTTTTCTGCAAGCTGCTCAACAGATCATTCAGTATATGTGAAGAAAAGGGAATTAAACAGAATTCAAGAAAATACATGAGAATACATAATAGGGCAACACAATATATACAATGTACTACATAAGCATTGGCATCGGATGAAGCAGACATGGGTGTAGTGTTAATGAGGTCAGTCCATAAGAGGGTCATTTAGGAGTCTGGTGACAGTGGGGACGAAGCTGTTTTTGAGTCTGTTCGTGCGTGTTCTCAGACTTCTGAATCTCCTGCCCGATGGAAGAAGTTGGAAAAGTGAGTAAGCCGGGTGGGAGGGATCCTTGATTATGCTGCCTGCTTTCCTCCGGCAGCGGGAGGTGTAGATGGAATCAATGGATGGGAGGCAGGTTCGTGTGATGGACTGGGCGGTATTCACGACTCTCTGAAGTTCCTTGCGGTCCTGGGCCGAGCAGTTGCCATACCAGGCTGTGATGCAGCCCGATAGGATGCTCTCTATAGTGCATCTTGTTGCTCGTTTTACTGGTGATTAACACGCCTCCGTTTAAAGGCCGTGTGCTTAACACTACTATGGCTCTGTATATGTAATTATGCTCGGAGTCGCCAGGTGCCGTATTGAGACACCGTCACAAGTATATCAAGGTCAGGTTCAAAGCAATAAGTCTTAACACCGATTAGTAAGTCCAAACGATTGGTGTTTATTATAACAAATATAATAAATACACATGCATACGCTAAAGAGACTAACTTACTTCTAATACTAAACAACTAAATACTTATCTAGACAGGAACAGGCAAGGTCAGGGAACAAGGCCTTCATCCCGTTCTTGGTTTGCAACTTTCTGATTCGTAAAGTTGTCAAGATCTAGCAAGGTCTGGATCACGTAGCGATCGTTGTTTTGGCACTTACAGTTCGATGGCTGAGGCTCAACGGCCGGTGATGAAACTGGAGTCAGGATGCGATGTAACAGGTCTGGGCCGGAGCAAAACAACAGACCGAACCATGTGTGGGACCTACTCTTATAGGTCCTATAAGTGCGCGCCCCCTTGGGGCGGTTCTTTCACCTGCCAGGTATCGATTGGGTCTCTCCCAATCGATATTTTCCAAACTCCCCAATCTGAGGGTCGTTCCTCGATGGGTGGGACGGTCCCTACGGCTCTTTGTGTTGGTTGCTTTGGCGCCATTCTGTCTGGGCGTTTATGGAAAAGTATCCATTGATACTTAAATGTTTCTATTGTGCGGGGTCTGGATCTGGATCACCTCATTACTATGCAGATCTGTTTCCATTTGCATCTTTGGCTGAAACTCTGCACCTGGCCAGAAACTGGTTTCTGTACGTGCAGAATGCAAAACAGTTTTCTGCAACCTGCTTGTCCTCACTAAGACTGTTTTTCCCTGCAGCCTTAGCAGTTCTCCATTTTGTAGCCCAGTGTCCATCTTAGATGGCGACAATCTGTAAAAGTTGGTAAGGGTTAATGTGGACATGCCGAATTTCCTTAGTTTCCTGAGGAAGTATAGGCGCTGTTGTGCTTTCTTGGTGATAGTGTCGACGTGAGTGGACCAGGATAGTTTTTTGGTGATGTGCACCCCTAGGAATTTGAAACTGCTCACCATCTCTACCTCGGCTCCATTGATGCTGACAGGGGTGTGTACAGTACTTTGCTTCCTGAAGTCGATGACCAGCTCTTTAGTTTTGCTGGCATTGAGGGATAGATTGTTGTCGCTGCACCACACAACTAGGTTCTCTATCTCCCTCCTGTATTCGGACTCGTCGTTATTCGAGATCCGGCCCACTATGGTCGTATCGTCAGCAAACTTGTAGATGGAGTTGGAACCAAGTTTTGCCATGCCGTCGTGTGTGTACAGGGAGTAGAGTAGGGGGCTAAGTATGCAGCCTTGCGGGGCACCGGTATTGAGGACTATTGTGGAGGAGGTGTTGGTGTTCATTCTTACTGACTGTGGTCTGTTGGTCAGAAAGTCAAGGATCCAGTTGCAGAGTGGAGAGCCAAGTCCTAGGTTTTGGAGCTTTGATATGAGCTTGGCTGGGATTATGGTGTTGAAGGCGGAGCTGTAGTCAATAAATAGGAGTCTGATGTAGGAGTCCTTGTTTTCGAGATGCTCTAGGGATGAGTGTAGGGCCAGGGAAATGGTGTCTGATATGGACCGGTTGCGACGGTATGCGAATTGAAGTGGGTCAAGGCGTTCCGGGAGTATGGAGGTGATGCGCTTCATGATCAGCCTCTCGAAGCACTTCATTACAACTGACGTCAGGGCCACCGGGCGGTAGTCATTGAGGCACGTTGCCTGGTTCTTCTTTGGTACCGGTATGATGGTGGTCTTCTTGAAGCAGGTGGGGACCTCGGAGTGGAGTAGGGATAGGTTAAAGATGTCTGTGAATACCTCTGCCAGCTGGTATGCGCAGGCTCTGAGTGCACGACCAGGGATCCCGTCCGGGCCCATCGCCTTCCGTGGGTTCACTTTCAGAAAGGCCGATCTGACTTCGGAAACTGTGATGGTGGGTATGGGTGAATTACGGATTGCTGGGGCACTCGATAGCGGATTGTTGGTTACCTGCTCAAACCGAGCATAGAATGCATTAAGTTCATCGGGGAGGGGTGCACTGCTGCCAGAGATGACAGTATTTGGGGCAGCACGGTAGCATGGTGGTTAGCATAAATGCTTCACAGCTCCAGGGTCCCAGGTTCGATTCCCGGCTGGGTCACTGTCTGTGTGGAGTCTGCACGTCCTCCCCTTGTGTGCGTGGGTTTCCTCCGGGTGCTCCGGTTTCCTCCCACAGTCCAAAGATGTGCGGGTTAGGTGGATTGGCCATGCTAAATTGCCCGTAGTGTCCTAATAGTAAGGTTAAGGGGGTGAGTTGTTGGGTTATGGGTATAGGGTGGATATGTGGGTTTGAGTAGGGTGATCATTGCTCGGCACAACATCGAGGGCCGAAGGGCCTGTTCTGTGCTGTACTGTTCTATGTTCTATGTTCTAGATACTGCTCGGCTTCGCTTTGTAGCCCGTTATGTTGTTTAGTCCTTGCCACAACCGCCGAGAGTCTGTCTGTGACTCTAGCTTAGTTTGATATTCTCTCTAGGCATCTCGGATGGCTTTGCGGAGGTCGTACCTCGATTTCTTGTATAGGACAGGGTCGTCTGCCTTGAACGCCTCAGATCTGTCCTTCAGTAGGGAGTCAATCTCGCGGTTGAGCCATGGTTTCCGGTTGGGGAACGTACGTACTGCTTTCTTTGGCACGCAGTCGTCCACACATTTGCTGATGAAGTCTGTGACGGTGGTGACATACTCATTTAAGTTAGTCGCTGAGTTCTTAAATATGGACCAGATATTGGTCGAAAGATGAATTTCAGACATATTGTATTACACGTAGTTAGTGCAGTAAGGGCGAAAAGCCTGCTGCAGTCATGTTTTTAAAAATCCTGCTATGAAAGACGGCAGTCTTTTGGAGACAGATGTGCAATTAAAGCATTGTAGGAGTTGGGCTAATGGAATTTTGTTTATATAAATAAACTTCCCTGGGGAGTAGATAATTAGAGGCATTGTGTTTAGTTTTAGTAAGATGATGTATTCTAAGGGCACTTTGTGTTGAGAATTGTGTATGATGGAACTATCAATTCAGCGAACACGTGTAGTTGGATCTGAACAGAGGCTTTAATACACTTACAACAGAGCCAGCCTATTCATCGTTGAATCTCCAGAGAACTGGCAGGCTGGCTCTAAGGCACTGATCTTTATACATCGGTCCCAGGGGGAGGAGTCCTGGGCGGAGCCAAGGGAGGATCCCAGTGCAAACTCTCACGTACTCCCAGAGCGACTCCCCCTGGTGGTCGGATAGTGCAACTGCACTTACAATGGTGGATAGTGAACATATATACACCGAGTTATATTGGCAACTATATACAGCATTGATCTCACAACGGGTAGATAACGAACATATATACATGGAGTGATATTGGCAACTATATATAGTGTGAATCACATTCACCACAGTGTATTTGTCACCATGGCTACTGTCATGCAACCTTAGGACCATCTGAAGGGTGGCATTAACAATAGTTGAAGACCACATCATGCATGTCTCAGCAAGATTGAAATATTTTAGCATAGACTAAAAGTAAAAAGTACAATGAGTAAAGCGAGCTTCAATAAAATGCTTAAAGTACCGAGTTGTGAAATTCAGATCAGTGACAATACTGGAGACAATTGCCTTCTTGGAGGTGTCACTGCTAGCCACTTGCTTCTGATGCAACTCATGGTATACTATCTGGAGATAGGGACCGACAAGGCATCTGCTGTGAATCTGAAAATGACCAAATGCTTCATTTCATGATATCACACAGCTCTATTCATTGATCTGACATTCATTTACCACATGGAGACAACATAACTCCATTCAACAAATTTGCACCTCACTCACAAAAAATCAAGCATTCAGTTGCAAGATGGGCCTGGTACTAGCATTACTTCAAGAATCAAACCCCCAACTTACAAATAAAGTGATTTTGGGCAGCATGGTGGCGCAGTGGGTTAGCCCTGCAGCCTTATGGCGCCGAGGTCCCAGGTTCGATCCCGGCTCTGGTCACTGACTGTGTGGAATTTGCACATTCTCCTCGTGTTTGTGTGGGTTTCGCCTCCACAACCCAAAGATGTGCAGGGCAGGTGGATTGGCCATACTAAATTGTCCCTTAATTGGAAAAAATGAATTGGGTACTCTAAATTCAAAAAAGAATTGATTTTTAAAGAACTTCTGCCATTGCAAAATCTCTAGATGTCTTGTGGATTTTGTTTGGAGGTGTTGTGGTGAGTCCCTGGATTTGACAGATATTATTGCTGCATTCTCACAAAGAGGGCCAAGGATTTGGTGTCCTGTTCACACAAAGGCTGCAGTAGATGTAGGGGTAGCAGTGACAATGCCTCTGGATCTGCAAGACGACAGGGAGATGGAGTTGAGGCTGTTGAGAGGGCAATATCTGTATGATATACTCTTGCTATCTTGGAGCCAGACTCCTTCGTGGTTATCTGAATGCCAGGTCAGTCAATCCAGCACCTTCTGGTGCATATTCATCAGTGTTCCCCATATGCTGCTCTATTATGGACCTCAGCTGAGTCTCCTGTGGCATAACTCACATGCAACCTCAGCCTCCTGTGAGTAATACATGAACCAGCCTTTCCCCTGACCTGGTTACAGCCCACTAGTTCCCAGTGATTCAGCACATGCTGACCTCAATTCTATACCAGTCTTTAAGCTACATATAGTGCCAGCACCTGAGCCGGTGGTTGTAAGGGTCCAATCAAGTGGCAGTACTCCATCAGTTATAAGGTGTTCTTTCACTCTTCCTCCTGAGCCTACTGTTTTTGTGCTGCTAGAAGGTCATTGTGACCCCTCAGGATTGGCTTGGAGTCTCGAAGAATTGAAGATCAAACTCCAGAACCCTGCTGTGCAACTAATATGGGCCAGGATTTAGAGTACACCAAAGTATATCATGGATTTCACCTGACCCACAACTTTTAATAGATTTTGGTTATGGAGAGCACAAAGGCCCACTCGACAGATGTGATGCAACAGAGATCTAAAGTATTTTAAAACAAAACAATGTGTATTCTATGAATCCAGGTAACATTTTATAAACACACAGTAAACATCTTATCAACTACCAACACTGAAACCCCACCCAAAGATACAGTACTCTATAGGTAACCCTTAGTAACTTTCCTAACAACATCCATCAGTCAAAGATTCTTTTTAACAAAAACAGTAGGTTTACATTCCTTACAGAAACAGGTATTACTTTGAAATCATCATGTGATCTGGAGACATTCTTTAGCATGCAGAGAGAGAGGCCAAAATACACCTCCTTGGTTTGAATTCAGCTCTCCAACTGAAAACGAAACTAAAACTCAGAGCCAAAAACAGCTTCCAGCTCAAAACAAAAGTAAAAGGCAGAGTCAGAGCCCAGATCCACCCACACACTGACATCACTGCAGCCACTTGAGAAAACAAATTTCGGGCAGCACGGTGGCGCAGTGGTCAGCATTGCTGTCTCACGGCGCTGAAGTCCCAGGTTCAATCCCGGCTCTGGGTCACTGTTGGGTCAGAGTTTGTACATTCTTCCCGTATTTGCATGGGTTTTGCCCCCACAACCCAAAATATGTGCTGGTTAGGTGGATTGGCCACGCTAGATTGTCCCTTAATTGAAAAAAAAATAATTGGGTACTCTAAATTTAAAAAAAAGAAAAAAAGGAGAAGATGAATATTTTGTAAAGTGACTTTCCCATGACAGCAACCCTGGCTAAAAATCATCTGGACATTAAAGAGGATAGTTTTAAAAACATTGTTTGATCATCTGTTTACCAGATATAGAAGTATTGACACTGGGGGGGGGAAAGGCTGTATTGATGACAGTAAAGCATCATCCAATTGGGTAGTGAGTCTTTTTGATTTCCAATTGGTGTAGGAAAGCCGTGTGTGACAATTATTAATGTGTTGACTGATGAGGAAAAGTCATGTGATGAAACCTCCAGGAATACATTCAATCAAATTTGGTTACCCTGTGCCTGAAAGCAGAAAATCAGCAGGGGAAGGTTGACCCAAGGAAAGTTGGGGAAGATGGAAAGCAAAAGGTCACGGACACACCTTCTGTGATCAATTCACCATGACAGATAGCAGATTGTGGAGATCCTGGAAGTTGAGCAGGGACATCAGACAGAAACATAGTCATCCTGAATATTTTCAGTGATTCTGGATACCACAGGTCTATGACATAAATAAAAGCAAATTACTGCGGATGCTGGAATCTGAAACGAAAGGGAAAATGCTGGAAAATCTCAGCAAGTCTGGCAGCATCTGGAGGGAGAGAAAAGAGCTAAAATTTCGAGTCCGATGACGCTTTGACAAAGAGTCATCGGACTCGAAACGTTAGCTCTTTTTTCTCCCTACAGATGCTGCTAGGTCTATGACATATCTGACCTCATCATATTAGAGAACCATCTCCTCCATAGGGCTTAGGAAATGCTGGTGTCCTTGTCAGGTTCTACTCCCTTCTATATTTGGCCACATTATCCAGCAAGAGAAAGAAAATAATGCTAATGATTTTGTTCAACTGTGTTAAGTGATGTGTCTTTTAGAGCTGAATGGCTGAGGCTATGTGGAGGGAGTGAGAGGTGAAGAAAGTGTCAGAATTGTTAAGTGCCAATGAGGTAAAGTATCTGCATATTACGCATGAGTCCTAAGCACCAAGGACTGCTGTGGCAGTTATGATAAATTGAATAGCATGAGATGCTAATTGGGATGGTCGTTAGGGGATGTCCCACGAAATTGCATTCATTGACCTTGACCTCCAGCATAAGGTGGAAAGCAGGAAGTCCCTAATCAGTTTCTGCAGCTTTCACCTCATGCTAGGTAGCAGGATGGGGGGCTGTGAGAAGAGACATAAGGCTGGAACACAATGCTCTCTTGTAGTCAGTCCCATGATGCAGTACACTATCGTCTTCACGGGGCTCAGTAGATGCAGACATATTGGTCTTCTGCTAGTTCTGCTCTACTTCCTGGATAGTGTGCAACTTGCCCTGCAAGAGAATGGAAGAATGTCAGCAAGTGTTTTGCATCGTGTTTGGAAGATTAGCCTGCCATTGCTGAAGAGCTGAACGTATGTGGAGAGCGGAAGAGGTGGACGTCGGGCTGGCAGCATTGGAATTTTTGAGGGTGAGGAGGGCTCTCTGAATGTTCGGCCTGTGTCCTGACTGCTAGGGTTTGCTGATGAATGAGTGACGGTGGTGCATTGAGCAGTGTTAGAGGCTTATTTTATGGTGTGTTTTTGAAAATACATTCACTGACCGTGACCATCTGCATGAGATCACTGACCTTTTTCTGACCCTGCTGCAAGATCCTTGGGGCCAGATTTCATGAGTTGATCGCCCTTGGTCACCTGCTCCCATTTTCTTCTGAAGGTGATCCTTGATGTCCTCCTGGCCCCCACTCACCCTATAGAAACACAGCCTTTCTCCTTCTGTTGACCTTCATTACTAACTTAATAACAATAATAATAAATTTATTGTCACAAGTAGGCTTACGTTAACACTGCAATGAAGTTAATGTGAAAAGCCCCTAGTGCCACATTCCGGCACCTGTTGAGGTACATAGAGGGAGAGTTCAGAATATCCAAATTACCTAATAGCACTTCTTTTGGGACTTGTGGGAGGAAACCAGAGCACCCGGAGGATACCCACGCAGACACGGGGAGAACGTGCAGACTCCAGTGACCCAAGCCAGGAATCAAACCTTGGACCCTGGAGCTGTGAAGCAACATCCACTGTGCTACCAAACTGTGAACTTCTCCATTGGAGTCTACTATCTAAACTGGTTCTTAATTTGTTTAGCTACGTGGGTGGCACTTGATTGAATGTTACAGTCATGGTAAAGGAGGCAGCACAAAGTTTGCATGTTCCCTGCCTCAATGGGACTGAGTCCAACAGCTCGCCAATTGTGTCTCCCATAGACAAAAATTTTGAAATGGTGCCCCAATCTCTCAATCCTCCTAGGCAGCCTCCAGAACCCCCCCCCCAACATCCTGACTTAACTGTTGGGAGGGCCTCTCGCCCCCTTCACCCCACCTTATAAGGGCAAGGCACCCCTGTGCACAATCTCTGGCACAAGCAAAATGCCACCTTGGTCTCTTTCCTGGCAGAGCCACCTGGGCACCAAGGTACCTGGGTGGCATCATTATGGGCCCCCAATCACCTGGGAGACCCCTCCCCAAGTGCCGTTCTACTTGGTCCCTGTTTGTGGAGACCAGTGCGAATAGGAGTCTCCTCAGCAAGGCCATTAGATCCCGGAGGCGGGTTAGTTCTGTCGGAGACATATTTAATTGTGTCTAACAGGACACTTAAATATGCAAATCCTACCAGTTCTCGCAAGACATAGCAAGCTGGGTAAATCTCGTGAGAGGTCATGCCCAGAATTTACCCCACTAACATTCAAGTAAAAGCAGCTCTTCAATTAACAGTTAAACAGTTTTTAAAAAGAGAAAGGTCTTTCCCATCTACTCCTAAAATTTAATGAAGCAAAATCCATACACAGGTCAAATGCCACTTATTAATAAAGTTAACACTCAGTGGCTTACAGATTTATGCATAAAGCCCTTGGGAGAGAAGCTTTCAGAAGTCAGTCCGAGAAACACACCTCCTTTCCTCAGAAACTAGAGCAGAACTCCAAAAATTAAACTAAAAACAACAGACCCAAGGCAAGGCTGAAAAACAAAATGAAAACCAGACCCAGACCCTTCCATGGATGACATCACATCCTGCCTAGTTGTTAACATCTTATCACAGCTTTAGCAGACATATAACCTGGATACCTTAACCTAAGTTATTTTAATAACATTACTGCAACAAGCACCTAATACAATCTATAAATGTTCCTACATTCATCACATTAAGTTGAGGCAGCCATTGTTGTACAATACTCCAGTGCTTCACCCATCACCAGATAGTAAATTCCTCATTTAAATCAGGAAAGGGAGACAGTTAAAAATGAAATCATTGATTGGAGTGTCCCTTATCATGGAAGAGACCGTGCTGAATCAATACCTCCTTACTTCCCACTGGGGAATTTATTGCGTCAGAATAGAGACCTGCGGAGAGGCTGCAAGTCTACACATTAGGGAATAAAATGTGCGCATACTTCAAGAAACTTGAAAGAGAAAAAAGCATGGGAAGAACAATTATATTCAGCAGGAAATCAAAACCTTTGTTGTACAATATGTTAATACCATTTATCGACATTTTGTCTGTTATGCACCAGGAGCTCTATCTTATGCAGACCTTGGAACAAGTATTAAGAAATCTGGTGGGCACTACATCTATCTCCTGGAGACTTTGGGTCCACTTCCAGCCTTTGTCCGATTGTGGTGTGAAATCATTGTAATCAGGTAAGATATCTTAATAATCTCATACTTTCTGGCAGTGATATACACACATCGCCAAACCGGATAGTGTCTGATAATGGATGAGGGGATCACAATGCGCAATTAATCTGCACATTCAATGTAATATAGGCAGCACACTAATCTTGTACTCAGTGCTAACTGCTCTGTGTGTCAGCTACATGCATCAGCAAGGATCCCATAATCAGAACTTGATAATACTAATTAAAGTTAGTTATAGTGTTTAAAGGGGAGACCGATTGTGGGCGGATCTGTGCTGGATTGTAGCTGTGCAGAAAGTGAACCTGACCCTGGAAAGGGCTCAGAAACCTGCAACATTGAAGGGATTGGGCTCCAAGCATTCCAAATGATGCACAGAAGATCTTGGTGGCGGAGGTGGGAAGGAGGAAAGATGTCCTGTGTCCGTAGGGGCCCAGGAGGCCCTCCTGAAAAACACTCGAAAGGCAGTGAGACCAGATAACCATGGCAGTCAATGCCAGAAGGTAAATCCCGAGGATTCAGAGGCAGTGCCTGAAGAAGTTCCGTGGCCTAACTTTTCTGTTCCCACCTACACTGGGAACCATCGCAGGCGGTGCGGATAATTTGACGGAGCAGCAAAAGGACTGTTGATTTGGGCGGGAATTTCACAGTGGGACCAGAAAGTCTCACCCAATGATTTCACAGGAGTCGTCAAGGTCAGTAAATGCATCTTCAAATGCCATATCCTACCAACGGTACCAGTAACCTCATGCATAGCAAATCATTACAAAACCCTCAAGGTATGACCTACAGTCTCTGCAATCAGGACTCATACTTGACATTTGTATGCTTCATCTCACTCTTACACATTCCTTCGTGTTTGGCCTTTGAGGCAACGATGACCATGTCCATCATCTGGTTTTTTGGTAGAGTTCTAGTGGGTAGGTGGCTGCTCAGGCTGCTCTGCGCCAGGAAGGTTCTGCTGCAGAATATCACAGATGATTGACTTTTGGACAAGTTGCTGGCTCAGGATTTCCTCCCCTTGCATTTTCACTATGCTTCTGATATGTGCTTACTTTGGAAGGCGACTGCATCATTTTCATTTGGTTAAGCACTGCTACATCACACATCTCAGCTTGCACACACTGCCAACCATTCAACCAATACAACCACATCAGCCAAACAGATCACAAGGTACTCACTGACATACTTCAGCTGTCTTTCACAATAAGGTGGCGCAACCAGAGGCAGCAAGAGCTAACTGGGGGGATTAGGGGCACCCACATCTCCTAATCCCCATGGAGGAGTTAATGCTGGCCATTATTGGGACAGCCATTTCTGAGGCCATGACCATCAAAGATAATGGTATTCTCATTTTTAATCCTTGTTCTCATATCCAATTTGCCTCTCATCCCACACTCTGTTCTAATGTACAAGTTGCAGGTGCATGCAGCTCACCTCACCTTGTGCCTTTTTTCTTAAAGATACCCGAGAGGTGCAATCTGGTCAAGCAGTGGACAAACATCAAAAAGACTGTGATGGGATGGATAGTGCTGTCACATGATTTTGCACATACTAACTGCACAACATTAGAACATAGAACAGTACAGCACAGAACAGGCCCTTCGGCCCTCGATGTTGTGCCGAGCAATGATCACCCTACTCAAACCCACGTATCCACCCTATACCCGTAACCCAACAACCCCCCCCCCCCCCCCCCAACCTTACTTTTTAGGACACTACGGGCAATTTAGCATGGCCAATCCACACAAAACCCGCACATCTTTGGACTGTGGGAGGAAACCGGAGAACCCGGAGGAAACCCACGCACACACGGGGAGGACGTGCAGACTCCGCACTGACAGTGACCCAGCCGGGAATCGAACCTGGGACCCTGGAGCTGTGAAGCATTTATGCTAACCACCATGCTACCGTGCTGCCCACAATTGAATATATATTTTTAAAATTCTTTCATGTAGTTGGTCATCACTGGCAAGGCTAGCATTAGTTCCCATGCCTAATTGCCCTTGAACTGAGTGGCCATTTCAGAGGACAGTTAAGTATCAACCACATTACTGTGGGCCTGGAACCCGACCAGGAAAGGAGAGCAGATTTCCTTCACTAAAGGGTCAGATTGTTTTTTGCAAACAATCAGTGATAGGTCCTTGGCCACCATTACGAACTTGCAATTACAGATTTATTAACTGAATTTAAATTCCATTAGCTGCCATGGTGGGATTTGAACCCATGCCCCAGAATTATGATTCAAGTGATATTACCAGTACACCACCATCTCCACTGAGAGGACACATTAGAGACAGGATCTACACATACTGGGCAAAAGTGGGCTGCAATTGGGGCAAGGATAGTGCAGGTGTCAGCTCACCAGAGAGTGAGTTGGTGCACTGATTCACTGTAGAGGATTCTGATGAGAACTTCAATGGGACAGTCTCCATAAGAACACTGATGGGAATCTACAACCAAATACTTGGTGCATTGTGAAAGCTGCCAGAAAATGTGCAATGAATGTTAAGGAGAATGGAAGAGACAAGCATCAGCTTAGCACAGGGCTGAGCACAGAGCTTGGAGACCATCCTTTCCAGCTAAAAAAGCGGTGGCTAATGCTGTGCACTAACCCATGATGGTCAATGTCACAGTTTTTTCTGCTGCCAACATGGCTGTGGATTACAGTGTACAAATGGGTCCAAGAAAGACTGTGCAGGGGTATGGGGAAAAGGCAGGGGAATGGCACTAAGTCCTAATGCTCTTTGAAGAGCTGGTGCAAATATGATGGGCCGAAAGGCCACCTTCTGCACCGTACTGACACTGTGAAAGTCAGCAAGCCTCCCACCAACTAATGTTGCAATGCATCGAAGCACTAGGAAATGCAAAGGTATGATGGAGACAGGTGATAAAGAATGCACAAGGGTGCCTTTTGTATCTAAGAAGGCATCATTTGATGTAGAAGTTTGGTTAAAAAATATTATTTTTGTGGTGGCTTTTATTTTTGCATTCTGACCAAATGCATATTAGATGGCCAGTAACAGAAGAAGAAAATTAAGGAGTTGGATTATTGGTGAATGGGAAATTGTGGTTACAATTCCTGGTATCACACTCCTGTGAGTTCTCCTCTTCTGCCTCTATCTCCTCCTCCTGCTTTCTTGACAGCTGATTTCCATACAGCTAGTGGAAAAGGTTGTCACCTCATGATGGCAGGACAGCAGTAGATCCATAGAATCCCTCCAGTGCAGAAAGAGTCCATTCGGTCCATCGAGTGTGCTGCTCCGACTCTACCAAGAGCATTCTACCTAGGCCCACTCTCTGCCCTATCCCAGTAACCCCACCCCAAACTGCACATCTTTAAACACTAAGGGGCAATTTAGCGTGGCCAATCCACCTACCCATCATACCCATTCATACCCACTCTGCAAAACACTGAAGGACCCCTTGAGAGCAGTTCAGGCAGTGGAAGTAATATTTCAGCTGGCCAATGGTCTACTCCATAACCTATTGTCTGGCAGTGTGGCTTTCATTGTATTTATGCACACATACATTATTACATACTGGTGTCATCAACCATGTTGACAGTGGCCAAACCTTGTCCCCGAGTAGTCACTGTTTGTTTGCCATGATGGTTCAAATGCAGTTGATATATGGACTGCCACAGAATGATTGCATCATAACTGCTGTGAGGATACCAGGCATTGATCTGAAAGATCACACACCAGGTTTGGAATCCCTTTGGGTTCTGGCATAGGAAAGACTTGGCATGTGGCACCTGCAAAGCAATCTGCTTTAGTCAATGGCACACTGCACCTTGGAATCCTGAAACCCTTGCAAATCCTAGCTGTGCCCCCTTATCTCTAGCAAGTTAGAATGAAGTGTAATCAATTATCTTTTGATACTGGGTGGTTAGCACTGTTGCTTTACAGCACAGAGTCCCAGGTTTGATTCCTGTCTTGGGTCACTGTCTATGCGGAGTCTGCACGTTCCCCCGTGTCTGCGTGGGTTTCCTCCGGGTGCTCCGGTTTCTTCCCACAAGTCCCGAAAGACGTGCTGTTCAGTAATTCGGACATTCTGAATTCTCCCTCAGTGTACCCGAACAGATGGCGGAATGTAGCGACTAGGAGCTTTTCACAGTAACTTCATTTCAGTGTTAATGAAAGCCTACTTGTGACACTAATAAAGATTATTATTAGAGAATGTAATGATCATCCTTACACAACAGTGGGCAAACTAAGAGATGTTGCTGGACTGCTGAGGATCCCTGCAAGCTGCTTTGCGCACTGATATTTGCAACCATAATGGCAGCAGCCTGAACCTGCATGGCAACAGGTAGAGATTTCACTGGCTCAGTCTGAGCGGCTATTGCAACACTGACATGTGTCGCTTCTGCTTGTATTGCGATGGGAACTGAGATGTTGGTAATAAATGCTGCAATATGGCTGGGTCCATAAGTGTTTTCAAGAAGTTCGACACCACTTACCCAGTGAAAAGGATCAGCTCCAAACTGTGCAAAACTGTTAGAGCTGGCTCCTCCTTGTCTACGCCAACCCTCTTGAGGGCCTGTTGTCAATGCACCAAACATTTCTGTGTGAATGCCCAGCAGGCCTTTTCTGTACATTAACCCATCAATCCTCATCTGAGTCCTCTGCAGCCAAACCCATGTGCGATACCATGCTCTGAACCATTAAGCTAACACAGGTGCCTGCCACAGTGTCCGTGACTCACCACCAACTGAACTTAACTCCCTACAACTTTACGAAGCATGTGCAGTGATAGTATTTGAGCTGTTGAATGTGAGTATGAGATCAAGTGATGGTTCTTCTTCCTCCTCAGTCTGTTCGGGGCTGGTTTAGCTCGGGCTGGTTTAGCTCACTCGGCTAAATCGCCGGCTTTGAAAGCAGACCAAGCAGGCCAGCAGCATAGTCCGATTCCTATACCAGCCTCCCTGGACAGGCGCCAGAATGTGGCGACTAGGGGCTTTTAACAGTAACTTCATTGAAGCCTACTCGTGACAATAAATGATTTTTTTTTCTTCCTCTAGGCTTTCAGCCTCAGGTACCATAGGCTGGATGGCAGCAGATTGTGGATATCTGAAAGCAAAAATGCAGACCAGCAGTGTTGGAGTTTGGGAAGGACAATGAGAGAAAACATGGGCTGCATGCTTATACCAACTACACCTTGTACATTCAAACAGATTGGGGAGTGAGGGGGAAATGTGATTTGGAGAGGCCATTTCAGTTAACCCTTACATCTTTTCCTTCAAGTGTCAGCACCCACAGCTGTGCCTGCCCATAACTGTTTGTTACTGCTGCCATTTATTGTGGCCAATCCTGTCCTTTAAAGATGGGGAAGTGTGTCAGTGAATGTGTTGCAATGTGTTAGGTTGATGTGCCGGCCACATTCGACCTCAGCCACTCAGCAGCCTTTTCCACTGAAGAATAGATTATGGTGATTATTTGAAATTTAGTGGGCGTGATTCTCCCAAACCGGGAGAAATCGTAAGGCTGGCGTCAAACCCAGGCGGGTTTGACGCCAGCCCCCCCCCTTCCCGACCGGGAACCGATTCTGGTCCCCGGTCGGGGCTAGCAGCCCGACGCCGTAAGCTCCGGCATCACGGGCTTAACGAATTTCGTTAAGCCCGCTTGCCCGAGTTAGCACCGGCTGACGCGTCATATGACGTCAGCCGCGCATGCGCGGATTGGAAGACTCCAACCCGCGCATGCGCGGATGACGTCATCGCGTATTTGCGCGAAACCCGCGCATGCGCGGGCCGGGATGCCCCTCAGCCGCCCCGCGAATGGATACTGCGGGGCGACGGAAGGACAAATAGTGCGCGGGCATCGGGCCTGCTGCCCGCGATCGGTGCCCACCGATCGCGGGCCCATGGCATCCTTGGCACGGCCGTGGTACTGCCGTGCCAATCGGTGCCATGGTTATAAAATGCGAGTGTTTACGGCCGTTTTTACGAACGGCCAGACCAGGTGTGTTTGCCATTTGTAAAAACAGCCGTAAAGGGCTGGGAACTCGGCCCATCGGCCAGCTGTGAATCGCTGCCGGCCGTAAAAAAACGGCGGCAGCGATTCGTGTCGGGAGTTGGGCGTGGGGGGGGGGGAGAATAGCGGGAGGGCGTCGGAACAGCGTGGCCGTAAAATTTACGAGCCACGCTATTCTCCGCACCGTCGGGAGTGCGGAGAATCTCGCCCAGTATTCTTGCATTTATCCTGAAGAATGCAAGATAAAAAGCTTTGGCAACATGTCTCGCTCTTTTCAGCAACTTAGTTGTAGGAGATAGTCATTACATGGCGCTTGTGGGGCACAAATGCTACTTGCCACTTATCAGCTCCCTAAACCTGAATGTTGTCCCGCTCTTGGGCTGGTTTAGCTCACCGGGCTAAATCGCTGGCTTTTAAAGCAGACCCAGCAGGCCAGCAGCACGGTTTGATTCCTGTACCAGCCTCACCGGACAGGCGCCAGTAACTTCATTGAAGCCTACTCGTGACAATAAGCGATTTGCATTTCATTTTCATTTCTTGCTGCAAGCAGCCAAAGATTTTCTTATCATTTGGGAAGTTGCAAATAAACTGAACAATTTATAATAATTAATGACCATCCCCTCTTCTGACCTTGTCGTAGACGTGAGATGACCAATTGAAGCAGCTGAAGATGGTTGGGCACAGGGCACTTCCCTGAGGTGTTCCATAATGATGCCCTGAAGCAGAGTGCTCATTGTATATATTAACACCTTTTTGATTATATAAATCGGTGACCATTAACTAGGGATCGACTTGTGTAGTTGTAAAGCAGAAGAGACTAAAACTGTGCTGGCTGGATTTAGAGATGTACTGAATATCTCTGTAACTAAAGATGGTGACACATGGCACTCTGGTGAGCACAGCTGCCTCTGTCACTGAGGACCCAGGTTCGAATCCCGGCCCTGGGTCACTGTCCGTGTGGAGTTTGCACATTCTCCTTTCTGCATGGGTTTCGCCCCAACAACCCAAGATGTGCACAGTAGGTGTCTTGGCCTTGCCAAATTGCCCCTTAATTGGAAAAAAAAATTTGGCTACTCTAAATTTAAAAAAAAAGAAATAAATCTCTGTAAATAAAAATTAATAGAAATACGTAACAATTATGAATGTAAAGAAAAATATACTGGCTAACTCCAGTTCTAACCTTCACTGCTTGACTATCTGCTTTATAACTTGATAGCAATGAAAAATCGGAAACTAAGATAACTTTTCAGACAGAAAACTAAAATCTTTGTAGCCATCGTGGAAAATGGCAGATGTGTATGTTGTTAGGTTTTGTTTCTATTTTTGAGGTGAACCATATGACTAGTGGAAGAATAAATTGGATTTGTGGAGACAAGCTATGTCCCTTCCAATGAGTAAGAAGTCTTACAACACCAGGTTAAAGTCCAACAGGTTTGTTTTGAATCACTAGCTTTCGGAGCACTGCTCCTTCCTCAGGTGAAGGAGCATTGCTCTGAAAGCTAGTGATTCGAAACAAAGCTGTTGGACTTTAACCTGGTGTTGTAAGACTTCTTACTATGCTCACCCCAGTCCAACGCCAGCATCTCCGCATCATGCCTTCGAAAGAGGCACTACATCTGAGACAAACCCAGGAAACCTACTGCTGACCTGTAATTGCTGGCTCTCTGCAAACAGCACCCCTCAGCCCTCAACTATTATCTTCTAAAACACACAAACACTAAATACTGGGTGCAATTTAACAGAAACATCTAAGTGTGAGTTTGGGTGGTTTTGTGAGGGCCACAAAGAATCCTGTATGGGTTTGTAGAGTCAAAAAGAAAAGAACTTTATTTGGAATAATATATACACAGCAGCAGTAGTTCACCACTGCTTCCTACTCTAGTTGGTTGCACACTGGCCAGCTCTATTTATACAGGCGTAACTGCTAATGATTTCCCCACTCCCCTCATTGGGGGAACTCATACTCCCCAAAATATATCATGGGATAACCAAAAGTCCCCAGCCAATAGTATTCAGGCAGGTCATCACAGATAGGTTTGGTAGGATGTTTCTCGACACCCGTATTGGCAACATTGTGGCCCATATTTGATGGCACTTAGTGCCGGTATTGAGCTCCCATGAGCTTCTTGCCACTGTTGGCTGTCTTGCCATCAGCAGACTCGCACCGCAACATCTCACCGTCAGCCAAGGGAGCGATGCTTTTAAACACTCACTCCCAGTCCTCGAAGACACCAGGGATGTCCGAGTGTCCCAGGATGTAGCTGTCATGTACACTCCCTGGGAAGAGTGCATACATGTGCATGATGCGGAGGTGGTGGTCGCACATGAGTTGAACATTCAGGAAGTGGGACTACTTCTTGTTAATGAAGAGCATTCCCTGCTGCCCCAGTGCTTGCAATGCAACATGCGTGCCCTCGATTTCCCACTGGACCTGGGTATCCCGGTGATGGTGGAGAATCCTGCTACCCAGCTCTTGATGGACTTGATCCAGCTCAAAGTTAATACAGTCAGCTGCCCAGGCATACAGGGTATCCGTGACGTCATGGATGCACTTGCGGACTGCAGGTTGTGAGATGCCACACAAGTCCCCACTCGAGTCCTGAAATGATCCGGAGGCATAAAAGTTCAGGGCTGCAGTGATCTTCACAGCCACTGGAAGGAGGTACCCTCCTCCTCCACGGGGTGCCAAGTCCGCAAGGACATAGCACAGGTGTCGCACCGTCTCCTTGTTAAGGCGGTGTCTCCTGCAGCACATGCTGCCCGTCGTCTGCTCAAAAGACCAATGACGCCTATACATCTTGGGCTGCTGCTGGTGTCCCGCTCTGGATTCCTCCTCGGCCTGATGGGTGGTCAGGTCTACAGGGCATGCGGTGCCCCCAGCACATGGAGTGCCAACCCCAGCCTACATCGACGCTGATGTCACCTTCTCTGGCATCTTGCTGCCAGTGCTGCTACCAGCACTGTGAGTGCAGCCGCTGGAGGATCAACAACACCATCCATTGTGGCATCTGTGAGGAATTGGAGAAGGAGAGAGCCCGACAGTCAGTTTGGGCTTCAACCCTAACTGATTTTAAAAAAGAAGTTTAATCTTCTTTCTCAAAAAATATTTTATTGAGGCATTTATAATTTTAACAATTTTCAACATCAAATATCAACAAAAACATAAACTCAACAACATAACCAACAACACACCCCCCGAGCACAAACCCCAGCTGACATGGCTTACACAAACCGTGCCACCTTCCCCATCTCCCATACCTCCCTTTTCCCCACCCCACTGCCAACAACATCCCCCCCCCCCCCCCCCAGCTGACATGGCTTACACAAACCGTGCCACCTTCCCCATCTCCCATACCTCCCTTTTCCCCTCCCCACTGCCAACAACATCCCCCCCCCCCCAGCTGACATGGCTTACACAAACCCTGCCACCTTCCCCATCTCCCATACCTCCCTTTTCCCCTCCCCACTGCTGACAGCTTAATTTTTCTCAAAGAACTCAATGAACGGCTGCCACCTCCGAGCAAACCCCTTCAACGAACCCTTCGAGGCAAATTTAATTTTCTCAAGTCTGAGAAACCCCGCCATGTCGCTAACCCATATCCCCGACTTCGGGGGCTCCGAGTCCCTCCGACCTAGTAAGATCCACTTCCGGGCTACCAGGAAGGCAAAGGCCAGGACACCGGCCTCTCTCACCCCCTGGGCTCCTGGACATCCGGCACACCAGAGATCGCCACCTCTGGACTAGGCAAGTCGCTCAGCTTTAATACCTCTGACATGACGTCAGCAAACCCCTGCCAGAAACCCCTCAGCCTCGGACATGCCCAAAACATATGGACATGGTTCGCAGGACCTCCCACATTGCGCTCATAGTTATCCTCCACCTCCTCAAAGAACCTGCTCATCTGGGCCACAGTCATGTCTGCCCTGTGGACCACCTTAAACTATCAGGCCAAGCCTGGCACACAACGAGGATGCATTGACTCGCCTCAGGGCCTCCTTCCATCGTCCAGCCTCCAACTCTCCACCCAGCTCTTCTCACTTTCTCTTCACCTCCCCTATCGGGGCTCCCTCCCCTTCCGTCAGCTTCTTATAGATCTCTGAGACCTTCCCCTCTCCTACTCCTGTTCTCTACACCACCTTATTCTGTAGCCCCTGGGGCAGCAGGTGTGGGACTATAAAGGGAACCTCCCATAGGCTACCAGACCAGGATTTTCTAACACCATATTGGCACCCAGATTAAAAGAAGATTAAAGCCCCGTGGAGGAGTTGGAGTGCGAACTACCAGCTCACCGTGCCGATATACCAGTATATCAAGCTCATTATACTGCTGTTCTCCTGTCCTCCTCTATATTCATGTATGTGGAGGCTTTTGTTTTGCTTGCTGTGCTGCAACATTCTTGTGGTTTCATTGCTTTGTTTGTTAAAATGTAAAACTTCAATAAATATACTTCTTTCAAAAAAGTAATGGTGAGTTTAAAGGTATGCCAGTTGTTTCTCACAGGCTCACATTTACCCTGTACAAAGTTTACATTCAGCTCCACGATGACACCAGGTGACAGCTCACTCATGTATCCTCTTTGTTTTTGAGCAGACCAGCAATCACTGCTGTTGTTGGCTTGTCTTTTGGACGCTACATTGTTGAGCCATTCTTTGCCCCTTGTGAAGCTCCAGCTTTGGCAGTCAAATTTCTCACAGCGTGTGGAGTCTGTAAGTAACATTGTTATATCTGTCAGTTTCATAAACTTGGTTTGTCAGTAACACGATTACATCCTCAGGCCTGAATTTCCCCTTGTTTTTCACATGCATACAGTGTCATTTGAGTGCGGTGATAGGATTTGAGTAGGGTTTGGTGACACCATTTAGGTTTGGCAGATATATTTAAATATTTAGATGTTGCTAAGGGCTACAAGGGAGCGTCCCCCGCCAACTTGTACAGCTGTCTCTGTACCAGCTTCCCCTACCCCTTTCTCTGAGGCACGCACTCACAGCAACATCATCAGTGAAGCTGAAGCTCAGCTGAAAAATTTAAACAGCTTTGGCCCAGTGAGGTGGAATCGAATCATTCACACATTTAACGGCTGAGCGCTTGGAGCCCCAGGCACCACCCCGTTAGCTACGTTACTCTGCGGCGAACACCTCGCCAAGGCTGCACTGTCACATTTCCTGCACCTCCCCCCCCCCCCCCCCCAAGATGAGCTCCAGACCTCCCCATCGCTCAGCTCACCTGTTGGGGGGTCCTCAAGTGACCCGCACCCACCTCATACAGGCAGGGCACACCTGGGCCTGACCCCCGGCACAGGTAAAATGCCACCTTGGGAGTGGCACCCCGCCTGCTTGGCAGTGTCGTCTTTGCACCCTGGCAGTGGCACTGCCAGGGTGCTGCGAGGCTGGAAGTGCCAGAGTGCTTGGGAGGCATCTCAAGGCCTCACCCTGCCCACATACCACCTGGGGTTCTCCGATCATCTGGGAGATTCCCCCCAAATGCCGTTCTGCCTGGCCCCTATTTCTGGGGACTAGTGCTAAACGGCATCCAGCTGGGGTCTACTTGGTGAAGCCAGTAGATCCCAGAAGCCGGTTAAATCTGGAGTGGGCAAAATCCTGCAAGTCTGGGTCCCCCGCATTGTGGGAAGGATCCAGATTGCAATGTCTCACGCCATCTCGTTAGATCTTGCGAAGCATAACAACAATCATAAAACCGGAAGAGGCCTCTTGCGGGATCTACTGCCCATGCTCCGTCCCGATTCCGGTGGGATACAGCCAGACAACAAAGGCAAACAGGCAAATCGAAGGATCCCACTGAAGCCATTTTGGAGAAGGGGAAAAGATAATTTTGCAGAGTTCCTTTCAGAAAGTGCGATTGGCAACTTGTAGGGCAGCATATTCAGCATAATTAGACCAAATTATGAGAAGGATATTGGCACATAACTTCCATTCCCCAGACATTGTACCTGGAGGGGTACACAAGTAAGGATTGCATGGGATGTTCAAACTTCCATTGAGCAATTACCCTACACTGGGAACCATCCGCCACCCTGATTTAAATTGCAGTCTTCGGATACTTCTGATTTCCCTACAGGAATAATTACCCGATCAAAGGTTAGAAGAGTAAAAAATACTTTTAACTCCTGGGTAACTGTAGTACTGAATCTCCCCTCCTACCCCCACCTCTCTGACTAGCCCCCCAACTACCCCAGACTTCCCGATGACTATCATCACCAACCACCCTCTCACTGATTACCTGACTATCCAACCTCCTCACAGTCCCATCCTTTCTACCTATTTTCTTTACACGCTTAGCTTCTCCCTGGCTTCGAAAGTGACTGTGATCTTCAAGCTTACCTGCTTCGTGGCAGCTGATGGCATAGAAAAGGGAGCATGTCTTCCTCTGCCTCATCTCTCCTGCACTCGACAGAAGGACTCAGGAACTCACTGCACTTCATTATTCTCACCCAGCCCGAGTTGGAAGGTTAGACAAGAAAGCTATGGTTACATTTCAGTGTAAGTATAGAAGCAGAGTGGTAAAACCACTGTGATTGTCACTCCTCAGTATCTATGGCCAATTGTTTACAGTAAATATGTCCGGTAAATAGATACGCTGGAAGTTATGTGCCTTTCCAGCTTGACTCTTACAGGGTAAGAATCTAAAAATTATTTGCAGAGATGATTAAAATAGGAGACATTGTAACTATTATGGGGACCAAATGCAGCTGTAAGTAAACATTTGATAAGATGTGAATCAGCAAAAATACAGAAAACTGGAATTCCATTTCAATAACTATGAGATGATAAATTTTGGTTAAAGCTGATTGTTGAGGAGGGGCAGAAAGATTTGGTGGTTCAGATATTCTAGGGATGAAAGGGTTGGTGTATGAAGAGAGATTGAACAGTTTGAGCTTGGACTCACTAAAGTTTAGAGAAATTGCAAAACTGAAGAAAGACAAAGATTGAAGCTCATGTTGTTAGAATAGTGAAGGTTATGGGGTGATTTGATTGACGTGTTTATAATTATGAAAAATGTAACAGTAGATAGAAACCAATAGTGTTGACAGTAGATAGAAACCAATAGTGTATTTCGAGTAGTTGAGGAATCTAGAATGAGAGAACATAAATTTTAGATTAGGACAAAGAACAGGAGAATTTCTTTTTAATTAAGAGTTGAATCAGTAGAATGCATTAATGGGAGTCGAGACTATGTGCTGAATTCTATTCTGGGGTGTACCCCATCACTTCCCACAGTATAAAGGTTGGAAGCAACACATCCACAGCCAGTTAAGGGCTTTGGGACATTAATTGGCTTGAGGTGACTTCCACCCACTTCAGAAAGGAAGTTCTGCCTCCGAGAGCTGCTAGCCAGTCAAATGACCTGCAGATCTCTGATCCCAGCAGCTCCACTGGGAGCAGTGACCACATCATAGAATCATAGAATCCATACAGTGCTGAAGGAGGCCATTTGGCCCATCGAGTCCGTGCCGACCCTCCAAAAGAACACTCTACCCAGGTCCACTACACCGCCCATCCCACCCTATCCCAATAATCCCTTAACCTAAACTTCACATCCCTAGACACTGAGGAACGTTTAGTACGGCCAATCCCAGAGGAAGCGTGCTGCAATGGAGAGAGGTTTCACGGTAAGTCTGGGGTATCGCCAGGACCAGGCTGGCAGGCCCTGTCAAGGAGCTGATGGGAAGCATAAACAGGATAGACAGAGCAGGGGGAAAAGGATGAAGATCTTGGCAGACTTCTATTTGGCACAAGGGGCCAGAAGGGAAGGCTCCCACTTGCCCAGCCACCAGCCTACCCAATTTTCCCATAGCTTGGGTGGATCTTTTGACACCTCCCCTGCCGCTGGCAAAATTGTGACGGGGCTGAGTAGGTGAAGGAATGGTGCCAGTGACAATACCCTCTCGAACCTCCCGAACATGCCACCCACCACTGGGGGCCTGAAGAATTCAGCCACATGTCAACCTTTAATAATGGGTTTGATAGAATCCATACAATGCTGAAGGAGGCTATTTGGCCCATCGAGTCTACACCAATCCTCTGAAATAGCACTTTACCCAGGTCCACTACACTGTCATCTCGCCCTATCCCAATAACCCCTTAACCTAAACTTCACATACCTGGACACTAAGGAAAATTTAACATGCCAATCCACCTAACCTGCACTTCTCTGGGCTATGGGAGGGAACCAGAGCACCTGGAGGAAATCCACGCAGACACGAGTTGGAATCGAACTTCAGTCCCTGGGACTGTGTGGCAGCAGTGTTAACCACGGTGCCATCCTAGTTGAAGAAAATTTTATAATATATAGCAAAATAATAAACTAATTTTCATATTTTCTACAGCATTTTAAAATTTCATTCAACAGAAAGCAAAAAAAGGGAAAAACTAGTGAAGGAATTCAATAAATGTTTAGTTAACAGAATAACTGTACAACATCAGAATACTATTTTTTTTAAATAGTCATTAAATTGTTAACATTTTCGACATAAATGTAAGGTAAAAGAAACATAAAGCAACCTCCCCTCCCACCAGCCAACACCCATAAACCAGAAACTCAACCTCACCACACCACCCCCCCAGCAGTAGCCAATTCCTTAAAAGTGAGAAATAAATGGCGCTTTCTCTTATGAAAACCTTAAACATTCCCTCTCAAAGTGAACTGAACTCTCACCAAACACAGAAATTCCATCAAGTCCCCCAACCATGCACAGTGTGGAGAAGCTGACTTCAACCTGCCTCCTAGCCACCAGCGAGGCGAAGGCCAACACAACTACCCCCACCCCTGTCTGCAGCTCCAGTAGGAGAGACACTCCGAATATGGCCCCCAGGGGACAGGGTTGTAAGTCCATTTGTAAGATTTCAACATGCTGCCGAAGCAGGAGCCCAGAACTTCTTCAACTTCAGGCACGACCAAAATATATGTACGTGGTTAGTCGGCCCTCTCCCACACTGCTGACAAATGTCCCCCATGCCTTCAAACAACCGACTGATTCTCGACCTCATCAGGTACGCTCTGTACACCACCTTCAACTGTATCAGCTCGCACAAGAGGTCTATACTTTCACCCTCCATAACGTCTCGCACCACAACCCCTCCTCCAGCAACCTCCTCAATTCCTCCTCAATTCCTCCTCCCAGTTGGCCTTCACCCCCTTCAAAGACACCACCGTAATCCTCCTCCATAATCCTCCCATAAATAGCCAAGGTGGCTCTCCCCTCCAACCCCATCACCAACAGAACCCCCTCCAGCAAAGAAGGGGGAAACATCACCTGAAATGTTGGGAAAGTCCTCCTGACAAAATCCCACATCTGTATATACATAAAAACCTCGGCCTGCGGATCCCAAATTTCTCCCTCAACTCTTCCAAACTTGCGAATTGTCCTCCCAGGAATAGATCCTTTAGTGTGACCACGCCCCTTCTCCTCCCAGGCCCGAAACCTAGCATCCAACCTTGCTGGTTCAAACAAATTATTCTCTCAGACTGGCATCAATTTCGTTGCCGCCCCTAATTTAAAATGCTGCAGAAATTTCCATAACTTCAGCGTTGCCATTGTCACTGAGCTACTCGAGTACTTCACTGGCACGAATGGGAGCAGCACCATAGCCAACCCTATAGCCCCAACCCCCTACCCAAGCCTGCCTCCATCCTCACTCACACTGCTTCTGACTCCCTACCCCAACCCTGCACCTTCTCGGCATTCGCCACCCAATAGTAATACATAGGATTCAGTAAGTCCAAGCCCGTCAACTCTCGCCCTCTCTGAAACACTGTTTTACGAATCCTGGTGACCTTCCCAGCCCAAATAAATGACGAGATCAGCCGCTCCATTCCCATGAAACATGCCTTTGGTAAAAAGATCGGGAGGCACTGGAATAAAAATAGAAACCGTGGCAAGATATTCATTTTCACTGACTGCACTCAGCCGCAAGCGACACAGGGAGACTATCCCACCTCTGCAAGTCCGCCTTGACCCTACCCACCAGGTTCGTGAAGTTTCTTTATTTATTTTTTCAATGTATTTTATTACAAACATGTATCAAAACAGGCTCCAGCGAATAAACACCCCGGGAAACATACTTCCCAGCAATCAACTATTCAGTCTGTACAAATCTCAACTTCTTTCACTCTCTCTCCCCCCCCCCTCCCCCCACTTCCCCCACTCCCCCCACCCCCCCCACCCCCGCGACGAACAGCTCCTCAAACATGGTCACGAACATCCCCCACCTTTTCTCAAATCCCCCTGCAGAGTCCCTTAACTCATACTTTATCTTCTCTAACCACAGAAAATCATACAGATCACCCAACCAAGCCGCTACCCCCGGCGGCGATGCCGAGCGCCACTCCAGCAAAATAATTCGCTGTGCAATCAGAGAGGCGAAGTTAATGAAGTTTAAGGTACTGAGCCGGGCCCAATCCCGAGCCATCTGCACCACCAGATATATCTAAAATGGGTGGCCGCCACCCAAATCCGTAACCCCCCCCCCCACCAAGTTAGTCCCTTTTCCCAGCAGGAAAATTGAAAAGCACTCGAGCTTCTCCAAATTTAGTTTGGATCCTCCTACCATGCCCCTCCACTTATACGAGCCCCTCAGTGTAATGGCCAAGGGCTTTATTCCATAAACTTAGGACCTGTCCCCAACCGCGCCAGCATCGCAAACAAATAGTTCCACTCGACCCAGTCAAACATCTCTTCAGCGTCCAACTCCACTATGACCTCCTGCTCTTCCCCCTCTGCTGGGGTCAGAACCACATTTAACAGGTGGTGCACATTCAATGCTAACCACCTCCCCTTCACAAACCCCATCTGGTCCTCCTGCACCACCTGCCGTAGGCACCTCCTCAATCCCTATTTATATGGGCACAGTAGGAAGTCTTACAACACCAGGTTAAAGTCCAACATGTTCCAGAAACATATATATAGACAAATTCAAAGATGCCAGACAATGCTTAGAATGCGAGCATTTGCAGGTAATTAAATCTTTACAGATCCAAAGATAGGGGTAACCCCAGGTTAAAGAGGTGTGAATTGTCTCTAGCCAGGACAGTTAGTAGGATTTTGCAAGCCCAGGCCAGATGGTGGGGGATGAATGTAATGCGACATGAATCCCAGGTCACGGTTGAACAAGTTTGAACAAGACCTCCTCACCGCACAGGACCTTCAACCAACGTTATACACCAGATACATCGATGACAATTATTTCCTTTGGACCCACGGCAAAGAATCACTGAAACGACTACACGATGACATCAATAAGTTCCATCCCACTATCAGACTCACCATGGACTACTCTCCAAAATCAGTTGCATTCTTGGACACACTCGTCTCCATCAAGGATGGTCACCTCAGCACTTCGCTTTACCGCAAGCCCACGGATAACCTCACGATGCTCCACTTCTCCAGCTTCCCCCCTAAACACATTAAAGAAGCCATCCCCTATGGACAAACCCTCCGTATACACAGGATCTGCTCAGACAAGGAGGAGCGTCACAGACACCTACAGATGCTGTAAGGATGCCCTCGTACGAAGGGGATATGGCACTCGACTCATCGATCGACAGTTTGTAGCCACCGAAGTTGACCATTCCCTCAATACAAAATGGAGGAACGCAAAGCTTGCAGGTTAAAATGGACAATGTTTGCAGCACAAGCAGGCTGTACCAAGCCAATGTGTATTCTGTCTGCTAAGAGAGCAGACAGCACCGAAACGAACATTCCGCATACTAATGAGGCAATCTCCGGGATAGTTAACATAGCAATGGAACGATCCCAGGGACAATGGACACAAATAGAGAAGTGATTGCAACAGTGTATGGGAAACCAGACACCCCGGCACCAGCGGGGTTCGAAAACAAAGCACCTGAAGGCCCGCCCAGTAGCCGAGAGACAGCCTCAGTATTGGGGGATTCAAACAAATCGATTGGGAAGAGACCCAATCGATTCCCAGCAGGAAAAGGGTCCGCCCAAAAGGGCGCGAAGCTCTAGGACCTATAAAAGACAGGTCCCACACTTAGTTCGTTCTTCTTAACCAGCCCTCCTCTCTGGACCAGCATCTCGACCAGCTTTTGCCAAAGAAGACCTTGAACGAGAGAGGAGAGGTTTGGGACAGCAGCCGCCAGCAAGTAAGTGTCTCACAACGATCGCTACCAGAGATAGACACTCCTGACCCCTTTTTAACCCATACCAACCTGAAGTCTGCAGGCCAGAGCAGAGCAAGAGGCCTTGTCCCCTGATCCGGCAGTTCCCTTCGAGATAAGTATTGGTTTATTTAGTGGTAGGAATAGTTTAATCATCTTAGCGTGTGCATGGGTAGAGTTATAATTGTATTATAATAAACTCAGTTGTTTGAACTTACTAATTGGTGTATGGTTTTATTGCTTTGAACTTGACCTTGAAACTTATGGCGGTATCTTAACGATACCTGGCGATTCCAGAGCTAAGGAACGAAACAGAGCCAAATCGAGTGTTAAGCACACTCACCCAGAACGAGCAACAAGTTCCAATGCGCCACAGCAAAAAACCGCAACAACCTCCTCAGAAGACAAACACGGGACACAACCGACAGAGTACCTTTCGTCGTCCAGTACTTTCCCGGAGCGGAGAAACTATGACATATTCTTCGCAGCCTTCAACACGTCATCGATGAAGATGAACATCTTGCCAAGGTCATCCCACACCCCCAGTACTTGTCTTCAAACAACCGCGCAATCTCAAACAAACCATTGTTTGCAGCAAACTACCCAGCCTTCAGAACAGTGACCACGGCACCACACAACCCTGCCATGGCAATCTCTGCAAGATGTGCCAGATCGTCAACATGGACACCACCATTACACATGAGAACACCACCCACCAGGTACGCGGTACATACTCGTGCAACTCGGCCAACGTTGTTTACCTCATATGCTGTCGAAAAGGATGTCCCGAAGCGTGGTACAGACGCTGCAACAACGAATGAACGGACATCGTGCGACAATCACCAGGCAGGAATGTTCCCTTCCAGTCAGGGAACACTTCAGCAGTCAAGGGCATTCAGCCTCTGATGTCTGGGTAAGCGTTCTCCAAGGCGGCCTTCAGGATGCCGACAACGCAAAATCGCCGAGCAGAAACTTATGGCCAAGTTCCGCACACATGAGTGCGGCCTCAACCGGGACCTTGGATTCATGTCACATTACATTCATCCCCCACCATCTCGCCTGGGCTTGCAAAATCCTACCAACTGTCCTGGCTTGAGACAATTCGCACCTCTTTAACCTGGGGTTACCCCTATCTTTGGATCAGTAAAGTCTTAAATACCTGCAAATGTTCGCATTCTAAGCATTGTCTGGCATCTTTGAATTTGTCTATATATATATTTCTGGAACACACCTCTTCATTCACCTGAGGAAGGAGCAGCGCTCCGAAAGCTAGTGTTTGAAACAAACATGTTGGACTTTAACCTGGTGTTGTAAGACTTCTTACTGTGCTCACACCAGTCCAACGCTGGCATCTCCACATCATATTTATATGGGCGCACGGTAGCACAGTGGTTAGCACTGTTGCTTCACAACTCCAGTGTCCCATGTTCAATTCCCGGCTTGGGTCACTGCCTGTGCGGAGTCTGCATGTTCTCCCCGTGTCTGCGTGCGTTTCCTCCAGATGCTTCGGTTTCCTTCCACAGTCCAAAGATGTGCAGGCTTGGTGGATTGGCCATCCAAAATTGCCTTCAGTATCCAAAAGATTAGGTGGGGTTACTGGGTTGAGGGGATAGGGTATAGGGTGCTCTTTCCAAGGGACAGTGCAGACTCGATGGGCCGAATGGCGTCCTTCTGAACTGTAAATTCTATTGGCTCCTCCAGTCCAACCCTGCCCCCCCCTGCATGGGATACTCCAATCCCTCCAAAAATTGCAGTATTTTCTGCTTATCTCCTGGGGGCTCTGACCTATACAATTTTTCATAGAAGTCTGCAAATACCATATTCAGCTGCTCCAGTGCTGACACCAACCCTCCCCCCCCGGGCCTCCATCCAGAATCTGAACTATCTCCCGAGAGGCCGCTTGCTGTCTAAGCTGGCTCGCCAACAAACCATCTCCCCATACTCAAGCATCTCCCCCTTTGCCCACTTCATCCTGCGTCCCACTTTCCCCATGGATAAAAGATCAAACTTCGCCTGCACATCCTCCCTGCTAACCAACAATTCCAGCGTGGGATCCTCCGCGTATTTCTCGTCCACTTCCAAAATTCCCTCCACCAACCGCTGGCATTCTTCCTGAGCCTCCTTGTCAACCTGCTGTGCCTTGTTTGAGATAATCCCCCCTCCCCTGCACCCCCCCCCCGTACCAATGATGGCGAGACCCTGTTGTTACTGAATCTAAGTCTATGACCCCTGCCATCCTCCCACAGAAACCGAACTCCATCTCTGTGCCAATCACCTCTCCAAGACCTCATTCCCCCAAATGCGGTACATGATCTGCAATAACAATAGCCGAATATTCAGCTTTCTCACACCTGGCAGCAACGACTTCCCCACGACAAAGAAATCGTTCCTCGAATATACATCATGCACGGGAGAAAAAAAAAGTACTCCCTACCGTCATGGGTCTGCTCTCCCCGCCTCCTTCATGTACGTTACCAACACCTCCAGGGTTCTGCCAAAGTACCACCGGCCTGAACAACCGATGCTGACAGACCTGCTGAGTATTTTAGACGGTTTCTGTTTTTAATTGTAATTTCAAAAAACACTGTTGGCTTAGTTTGGTGTCTTACACAAACATGACAATGAATTAGTTGTTTTTTTTAACTTCCTGCAGCATTGGTGGTGTATATAAATTCCTGCAGTGTGAGCTGGACCGCCCGAATTCAAGTCGTCCTCACAGTTTTCAAACTGGCAGCATTGGGATTGATCATTGTTCCAGGGATGATGGCTTTGGCTCAAGGTGCGATTTACCCAGAGAAAAAAAAGACACAGGGCGGAATTTTCCCAGAATTGGGCAAAGGCCGATGCTGGGTGGGAAAAGGGACGTTGAAGCCGCTGATAGCAACAGTGGCTGTGTCTGAAAGAAAATCTCAGCAGGCGTATCCCTCAGTAGAACACTGGCGCGGCAGGGTGAATCAGGGGCTGTGCATGTGAGAACAAGAATTCCATTTATAAGCTATGTCAATTAGTTCTACATGTGTCTGTTCAATTTTTCGTATGCCAAACTATAAATATCATTCATCATTTTTAGTGGACATGTGACTTATCGTACCAGTTATTTATTATTTTTTTTTTAAAATAATTTTTATTGAAAGAGTTTTTCCATACAGACATTTACCCCTACTAATTTTTAAATTATTTACAACACAATCCCTCTAGGCAAATGTCCCTCCCTCGCCCGCCCTCTCGCGCGCACCAGTCCTCCCCCCCCCCCCCCCCCCCCCCCCCAGGCAACCTTAACAAACAAGGCAGCCTTCAGTTTCAGACATGAGCAGCGAGCAGACTTGCCCGCGTTACAGTCGTGCATGTCCCCCCACGACCCTTGCTGCCCCCCCCTCCCCTCCCCCCCCTCCCTCCCCTCCCCCCCTCCCTCCCCTCCTCCCTCCCCTCCCCCCCCTCCCTCCCCCCCTCCCTCCCCTCTCCCCCCCCCCCCCCCCCCCCCCGGGTTGCTGCTGCCACGACCCCGAACGTCTATCTCTGATCTAAAAAGTCAAGGAAAGGTTGCCACCGCCTGGCGAATCCCTGTACCGACCCTCTCAGGGCAAATTTGATCCTTTCTAGCTGAATATAGCTAGCCATATCGTTAATCCAAGTTTCAACGCTTGGAGGCCTCGCGTCCTTCCATTGAATTAATATCCTTCGTCGAGCCACTAGGGACGCAAAGGCCAGTATTCCGGCCTCCCTAGCCTCCTGTACCCCCGGTTCTACCCCGACCCCAAAGATCGCAAGCCCCCATCCTGGTTTGACCCTGGACCCCACCACCTTCGACACCGTCCTTGCCACCCCCTTCCAGAACCCTTCCAGCACCGGACATGCCCAGAACATATGCACATGGTTCGCTGGGCTTCCCAGACATCTGACACACCTGTCCTCACCCCCAAAGAACCGGCTCATCCTTGTCCCCGTCATGTGAGCTCTATGCAGCACCTTAAATTGAATGAGGCTCAGTCTCGCACACGAGGAGGAAGAGTTGACCTTCTCCAGTGCATCCGCCCACGTCCCGTCTTCTATCTGCTCTCCCAGCTCCCCTTCCCACTTGGCTTTCAGCTCCTCCCCTGATGCTGCTTCCGCCTCCTGCATTATCTTGTAGATGTCTGATATCTTCCCCCCTCCAACCCAGACCCCCGAGAGCACCCTATCACTCGCCCCCTTACTGGGGAGCAGGGGAAACCCCTCCACCTGCCGCCTAGCAAATGCCTTCACTTGTAAATATCTGAACATGTTTCCCGGGGGGAGCTCAAACTTCTCCTCCAGCCCTCCCAGGCTCGCAAACCTCCCCTCTATAAACAGGTCCTTCAGCTGCCGTATGCCCACCCTGTACCAGCTCTGAAATCCCCCGTCGATGTTCCCCGGGATGAATCTATGGTTCCCTCTTATTGGCGCCGCCAACAGACCTCCCATTTCCCCCCTATGTCGCCTCCACTGCCCCCATATCTTGAGGGTGGCCGCCACCACCGGGCTCGTGGTGTACCTCGTGGGGGGGAGCGGCCATGGTGCCGTTACTAGGGCCCCCAGGCTTGTGTTGCCACAGGACGCCCTCTCCATTCGTTTCCAAGCTGCCCCCTCCCCTTCCATCATCCACTTGCGCACCATTGACACATTTGCCGCCCAGTAGTACCCCGAGAGATTGGGCAGTGCCAGCCCTCCACTGTCCCTACTCCGCTCCAAAAAGACCCTCCTCACCCTTGGGGTGCCATGCGCCCACACGTAGCTCATGATGCTACTCGTCACCTTTTTGAAGAAGGCCCTAGGGAGGAAGATGGGCAAGCACTGAAATAAAAACAAGAACCTTGGGAGGACCATCATTTTGATTGACTGCACCCTCCCCGCCAGCGACAACGGTACCATGTCCCACCTCTTAAATTCCTCCTCCATCTGTTCCACCAGCCTGATCGTACCAGTTATTAAATGTTTATTGAATACTGGCATGTTGAAATATATTTGTGATCGATAAGACTTTGAAACATTTATCTTGAATTGAACCCAGGTTCTGTTTTCACAGGTCGCTTTGAAAACTTTCAGAATGCTTTTGACAGTAGTACAGTCACATATGACAGAATTCCGCTGGCTTTCTATTCAGGCATGTTTGCTTACAGTGGCTGGTACGTAACCACTTCAATAATTTCCAACATTTGTTCGCTATGCGGAGAGGCTGAATAGACTCGGACTGTCTTCATTAGAACGACGGAGGTTGAGGGGCAACCTGATAGAGGTCTACAAGATTATGAGAGGCATGGATAGAGTGGATGGGCAGGCACTCTTTCCCAGGGTGGAGAGGTCAGTCACTAGAGGGCGTAGGTTTAAGGTCCGAGGGGCAAAGTCTACAGGAGACGTGCAAGGCAGGTTTTTCACACAGAGGGTGGTGATTGCCTGGAACGTGTTGCCAGGGGAGGTTGTGGAAGCAGATACATTAAAGGCGTCCAAATGACATCTTGACAAATACATGGATAGGATGGGTATAGAGGGATACGGCACTAGGAAGTGCTGAAGGTTTGGGCAATTTCTGTGTTGGGGTGTAAGAGGAGACTGATGCTCACATAGCTTTGAGGGATAAGTGCAATTAATGCTTTTTTTTGTCGATCAGTGAACTGAGCTATGCCGAGTTCATTTTTAGATACTACTTGTTTCCAAGTGAGCCATTTCTTGAATTCCTTCTGTTCATGAAATGTATCTGTGGTGTTTTTTACAATCAAATCATCATCATCATCTCTCTGTCCCTAACCTGCACCCACCCCACCCCTTTACCGGGGAAGTTCATATTCCCCGGAGGGCATGGGAACCTGATGGTTCCTATTCCCTGACCACCGCTGGGGTTATAACAAAAGGAATTGATGTTCCTTTATAAGGTAAATTATAAAAAGCCAAAGCAACTAGAAGAAAGATTATGCAGAACAATATTGTAAGCTATGTACTACAATTTGAAAAGAGCATATGAGTACCTGTGGTAAAAATGTGTGGAATATCAGGTAAGATTGTGATCCTATTCTATGTAACGAAAGCAATGATTGAATCCAATGGAAATGTGGGGGTGTGCATGAGTGTGAGGGGAGTAAGTGAAGTGACTAAAACACATGGAAAGAAAATAGTGTGAATCCAGAGAGTATGTTGTTATGGGCAGGATAGGGAGTAAATTTAAACAGCACTCATTTTGCCTGATACCACTTGTCCACAAACAAAAATGTATTTCTCATTTATTTCCTTTTTTAGAAGCAGTGTCATATTTTTCTAAACAGTCATAGAACATAGAACAGTACAGGCCCTTCAGCCCACGATGTTGTGCCAACCATTTATCCTAATCTAAGATCAACCTAACCTACACCCCTTCAATTTACTGCTGTCCATGTGCCTGTCTAAGAGTCGCTTAAATATCCCGAATGACTCTGACTCCACCACCTCCCCTGGCAGTGCATTCCACACACCCACCATTCTCTGTGTAAAGAACCTACCTCTGACATCTCCCCTTTACCTTCCTCCAATCACCTTAAAATTATGACCCCTCGTGACAGCCATTTCCACCCTGGGGAAAAGTCTCTGACTATCCACTCTATCCATGCCTCTCATCACCTTGTACACCTTTACCAAGTCACCTCTCTGCCTTCTTTGCTCCAGTGAGAAACGCCCTAGCTCCCTCAACCTTTCTTCATAAGGCATGCCTCCAGTCCAGGTAGCATCCTAGTAAATCTCCTCTGTACCCTCTCCAAAACATTCACATCCTTCCTATAATGAGGCGACCAGAACTGGAAACAATATTCCACGTGTGGTCTAACTAGAGTTTTAGAAAGCTGCAGCAAAACCTCACGGCTCTTAAACTCAATCCCCCTATTAATGAAAGACAGCACACCATACGCCTTCTTAACAACCCTATCAACCTGGGTGGAAACCTTCAGGGATCTATGTACGTGGATTCTGGGATCCCTCTGTTCTTCCACACTTCCAAGAATCCTGCCTTTAACCCTGTATTCTGCATTCAAATTTGACCTTCCAAAAGGAATCACTTCACAATTATCAAGGTTTGAACTCCATCTGCCACTTCTCAGCCCAGCTCTGCATCCTGTAAATGTCCTGTTGTAACCTGCAACAACCCTCAACACTATCTACAACTCCACCAACCTTCGTGTCATCGGCAAACTTACTAACCTACCCTTCCACTTCCTCATCCAAGTCATTTATAAAAACCACAAAGAGAAGAGGTCCCAGAACAGAACCTTGCGGGACACCACTGGTCACCGACCTCCAGGCGGAATACTTTCCATCCACTACCACTCGCTGTCTTCTTTCGGCCAGCCAATTCTGTATCCAGACAGCCAAGTTTCCCTGTATCCCATGCCCCCTAACTTTCTGAATGAGCCTACCATGGGGAACCTTATCAAATGCCTTGCTGAAATTTATATACACCACATTCACTGCCCGACCTTCATCAATGTGTCTAGCCACATCCTCAAAAGATTTTTGGATCGTCACATTCTCAGTTTTTTGTATGATCCAATTTTCTGTTAATAACTCCCACAGCAAACTCAGATTGGATGAACTCAAAGGGTTAGTTTATTGTACACATTCAAAATGCCAAAGAAGTGTTCACAATGTCACCTTCACACTCAGATGGTAAAGAGAATGATAGAGGAAAGGAAGTTTCAAAGTACAGAGACAACCAGAGAAAATAAATATTGGATCACATGGGTTCCAGATTCCAGAATTAAACAACAATGAGGTAATCTTTCACGAAGGTTGGCAGACTCAAAACTGATGATCTATAAATTCATTTTCTTGGTGGTATTGCATTTACAAGATGAGATAGGCATGCATAGATGAATCAGTCTTCTAGTCAATGGTACAGAACTTTCGGCAAAAGTAGGGTAGATGGGACCATGTGTTCAACCTCGGCAGAGGTCCTATATGTGATGTTCATAGTCAGAAGTTAAAGTGCAGACTGAGCTATTCAGCTCAGCAAGAGGCAATATTAACTTGTTCAATGGACCAGAGGCCTACATCACATGACCCCGTGCATCTCCACTAGGCCTTTACCAAAGGATATGCATCCATCGTCTAGAATTCAGCTGGGTTGCAAAGACTGCTAAGCATCATGGCCATTGCGAGTTGAAAAAACTGTTTCAGGGGCCTTTTGTCTAGGCAGACCCTGTGTCTCCTGCTGGCAACCCTGGGTTATCAAATGCAAATAGCCTTCGTATAGCTCTGTTTGAAGTTGAGCCGTGCAGTCCCCAGGTAATCATAATGGCTCCTCAGAGACAATGAGGTGTGAGTTTACTGAAAAAGCAAAATGGCTCATTTTATTCTGGAGTCACAGACAAACACATGTTCACTACTTTAAGGATCTTGTTCAGCCAAGGTCCGGTTTCAAAATTCAGAAATATCAATGAGCATATATATGATAAAAATGTACAGTGTGAGGTGGGAAGCCACGTACCCGCCGTCAGACACATGCAGCACCGACCGGCGACTCCGAGCCAGCGTGCCCCGAGGGTCTTGGTCTACTGTTGACTAACGGATGTGTGTGAATGAAATGAGGGGTGTATGGATGGTGAGATGAGTGATCTAACATTTGAATGTGTAAATGGAGTGAGAAGTGTGCAAATGGAGCATGTAAATAGAGTTTTGAAATGGTATGCAAAAGTTTTAGATTTCAACAAAGGCTGACAAAAAGTATATATCGAGGGAGAAATGCAAGTATAAAACTAGCAAGAAATATAAAAACAGACAATAAAGCTTCTACAAGTGTGCAGAATGGAAAAGAGTAGTTAAAATGAAAATTGGCGCCTTAGAGGGTGAGACTGGGATTTAATAATGAGAAAAGAGGAAACGGGAGCGGCTTTGAACAAATACATTTTGCCCGTTTTCACAAAAGACAATGACAATGGCATCCCAAGTTTAGTAGAAAATCAAGAGGCAAAAGGATGGGAGGAGCTTAAAGAATTACTATCACTTGAGAAAATGTAATGGGAATACTCATGGACCTTCAGGTTCATAGATTCCCTAGAACCAATGGCCTGCATACTAGGGTCTTAAAAGAATTGGCTGCACGGATTTTTAATACAATGGTTGTAATCTTTGAAAATTTCCTAGATTCTGGAAATGTGCCAGCAGATTGGAAAATCGCAAATGTAATACCTCTTGTTCATGAAATGAATGAGTCAGAAAGCCGGGAACTATAGGCCAGTTGGCCTAACATCCGTCATGGGGAAAATGCTGGAATCCATTATTAACGAGATAATAGCAGGACGTTCAGAAAATTATCTTACAATCAGGCAGAGTCAATGTGGTTTTGGGAAAAGGAAATCATGTTTGACAAATTTATTAGCGTTTTCTGAGAATGTAACAACCAGTGTAGATAAAGGGGAACCATTAGATTAATTCTGAGCTATTAATTGAGTTTCACATACCATGTTCTGAGATTGCCTCAGATAGATATAATGGATATCAAAGTGTTACATTGAAGAAGAGCAAAATCCTTGGTGCCCTGACCAATATTTACCAACATCACAAAAACAATTTATTTGGTAATTCTCACATTGCTGTTTGTGGGAGCTTGCTGTGCACTAATTGGCTTTCCTACAACAGTGATTACAGTTCTAAGTAGTTTATTGCTGGCTGCAAAGTGAATTGGAACACCTCGAGGTCACAAAAGGTTCTATATAAATGCAAGTCTTTCTTTTGTTGTTTCTAATCACCAATGTGGGCACCTTTTGAATTGAGATTGCAGTAGCTGAGCACACAAGCCTTTTAACAAAAGACTTGAAATGAGTCCAAATTAGTTGAGGCACTTTTGACTGAGCAACCAGACATAATTTGCTGACAACAAAATGAAATTAAATGAAAATGGCTTATTGTTACGAGTAGGCTTCAATGAAGTTACTGTAAAAAGCCCCTAGTCGTCACATTCCGGCGCCTGTTCGGGGAGGCTGGTACGGGAATTGAACCGTGCTGCTGGCTAGCCTTGGTCTGCTTAAAAAGCCAGCTATTTAGCCCAGTGTGCTAAACCAAAGCTAAAGCAAAGTTCATGGCTGATTCTATTTCAATGCAAGCGTCAAATATTGTTGGACATTTTTAGTCACTCATTACTGTAAAATCCTAACAGATTTTTAAGAACTATTAACAAAAGGCTAACAATATGATCAGAAAGTTTGAAATCTCCAGCTGGAAAGCACTTATTTCTTTTTTTTTACAAAAAATGGTGCTGAAAGAAATTCAAGAATATCCTGTCAATTAAGAAATTTATGCCACTGGTGTATTCTTGAAGTTGGGTAACCTCTGCTATATTTTTTGGTCAGGAACTAATCTTCTCTTGGGTAAATCTTCACCATGCTCTGTCTGGTGAACAATGATAGCAATTGTTAACTTGTCCACATATTAAATAATAATAAACACTACCCCAATCCGGCCAGAACCAGATTCAATCACATTCTGAAAGGTAAAGCGATAGTGTACTAGCCCATTACATGTGTGAGATGTAATGTTTTCAACTGTCGTAAATCCTGATTAGTGCCTGTTGGATCATTGGGGAGGAATTTCTGAAACGTGTTCAGGAGAATATCCTTAACTGTGTGTCCTCTGATCAACTAGAAAGGAGGTCTCACTGAATCTGGTTCAGGTGAATGAGATGGACAAAATATGAGAGAATATCATAGGATTTACAGTACAGGCCATTCGGCCCATCGGGTTTGCACCAGCTCCTGGAAAGCGCACCCTACTTAAGCCCACACCTCCACCCTATCCCCGTAACCCAGTAACCCCACCTAACCTTTTTGGACATTTAAGGGCAGTTTAGCCTGCACATGTTTAGACTGTGGGAGGAAACCGGAGCACCCGGAGGAATCGCACGCAGACACAGGGAGAACGTGTAGACTCCGCACAGACAGTGACCCAAGCCAGGAATCGAACCTGGGACCCTGGAGCTGTGAATCAATGGTGCTAACCACTGTGCTACCTTGCCGTGGTCATCATACCATAAGGATAGATTAGTAATGGAGAAAAGAAAAGAATAATGTAAGATAACATTTCTAAATTGGAAGAGGTCTAATTTCAATAAGATGAGAGGGGATCTAACCAGGATAAAGCGGAACAGAGATTCAGTGGAAAAACTGTAACTGAACAATGGGTGAACATTAAGGAAGAGATGCTTCAAGTACACACTAGTTATAATCCAACAATAGGGAAAGATAGGGTAACTGGAATTTCCTCCCTAACCTCTCTGCCTCTGTTCCTAACTTTCCTCCTTTAAGCAATTTTTGTAAACCTATTGCTTTAACCAAGGTTTTGATCATCTGGCCCAGTATCTCCTTATGTAGTGATGTCATATCTCGATTTACAATGCTCCGTGAAGCACCTTGGGACATTTCATGATGTTAAAGGTGCAATATAAATGGAAGTTTTTGTTGTGGTGTTTGAATTAAAGCCAGGATTCCTTGAATTATGAAAACATGCTGAAACAAAACAGAGGGGGCGAAATTCTCCGCCCCCCACGACGGGTGGGAGAATAGCGGGAGGGCCTTCCCGACATTTTTCCCGCCCTCCCGCTATTCTCCCCCCCCCCCCCCCCCCCCCCCCCCGCCGAAGTCCCGACCCGAATCGCTGCCGCCGTTTTTTTACGGCCGGCAGCGATTCTCAGCTGTTAGATGGGCCGAAGTCCCAGCCCTTTACGCCGTTTTTACGAACGGCAAACACACCTGGTCTTGCCGTTCGTAAAAACGGCGTGACTAACTCGCTATTAATAACCATGGCACCGATTGGCACGGCCGTACCACGGCCGTGCCAAGGGTGCCATGGGCCCGCGGTCGGTGGGCATCGATCGCGGGCAGCGGGCCCGATGCCCGCGCACTACTTGTCTTTCCGCCGCCCCGCAGTATCCATTCGCGGGGCGGCTCAGGGGCAATCCGGCCCGCGCATGCGCGGGTTTCGCGCAAAACGCGATGACGTCACCCGCGCATGCGCGGGTTGGAGTCTTCCAAACTGCGCATGCGCGGCTGACGTCATATGACGCGTCAGCCGGCGCTAACTCCGGCAAGCGGGCTTAACGATTTTCGTTAAGTCCGTCTTGCCGGAGCCTACGGCGTCGGGCTGCTAGCCCCGACCGGGGACCAGAATCGGTCCCCGGTCGGGAAGGGGCGCGCTGCCGTAAAACCTGCCCGGGTTTTACGCCAGCTTTACGATTTCTCCCGTTTTGGGAGAATCGCGCCCAGGGTGTATGACGCAGGTTAGTCAAATTACACAAGCAGGCAGGGGTTGGCTAAATACCATAGTTGAGAGGGGAAGTGAAGAGAAAAATAAGACGGGCAATGGGAGAATATGCAAATATAAAGACAGTTAACATGAAGGGATTTGAAAATCCTGGACTTATAAATAAATAATAGTACGTAAGGCATAGGGTGGGCCGATTAGGAATAACGAAGATGGTATATGCTTAGAGGTGCCAGGCAAGGCTAGAATACCTAATGAGTACCTTCTGTTGGTATTTACTGAGGAAGAGGGTGCTGACAAAATATTGTTAAAAGCGGTAATGGTAAAGAGGACAAATGGGATGGAAATTGATGGCAGGATGTATTAGAAAGGATGGCTATGCTTAGAGTAGATAAGTTGACTCATTGGGAAGGCTTGCATCCCATGTTGCTAAGCGAAGTGGCAGTTGAGATACGGAAAGGACTTGCCATAATCATTCAACATTTGCTAGGCACAGGTGCCAGCTGATTGGAAAATGGCACATATGACCCCCTTGTACAAGAAAGCAAATGGTATGCTGGCCTTTATTGCAAGGGGATTGGAGTGCAGGAATAAAGAAGTCTTATTACCTTGTTACCTTTGTACATGGCTTTGGTGAGGCTACATCTGGAATACTGTGTGCAGTTTAAAGATGCCTATATTTACATTGGAGGCAGTACAGTGAAGGTTCAGTTTAGAAGAATAAGAGGTGATCTAATTGAAGCATGCACAAGGTTATGAAGGACCTTGACAGGTAGATTCTGACAGGTTGTTCCCACGGGTTCGGGAATCTAAAACTAGACAGTACAGTTTCAGGACAATGGGCTGATCATTTAAGATCAGGATGAGCAGAAATTTCTTCACTCAGCGTTGTGAATCTTGGGAATTCTCCACCCTAGGAGCTTGTGAGTGCACCTGCATGAATATGTTTAAGGCTGGGATAGACAAACGTTTGGTCTTACAGGGAATCAAGGGATATGGGAAGTGAGTGGGAGCGTGCAGCTGAAGCCAAAGATCAGCCATGATCATATTGAATGGTGCAATTAGCCATATGGTCTTCTCCTGCTTCTATTTCTTATGTTCTTAAGAAAGAACTGTCCTTGCGCCCTATTAGCTACAGGTTGGTAACTTTAAGATAGTGGTGGGTAAGGTTTTACAAGAAAAACAAAAATTAACAGGTATTTGGAGAATTTTGAGTTCATTCAGGAGAGCCAGCATATATTTGTGAAAGGTAAATCATATTTTACTAATTGAATTGAATTGAATTTTATGATGAAGTAACAGATGAAGGGAATACAGTGGACATTGTCTATCTGGACTTTAATTTGCCCTTGGATCTATTTAGGTCCATAAGTGGCAAGTTAATGTATTTTACCCGCAGAGCCCACACCAGTTGGGAAGGCAGACTACGGGACCATATTAAATGACTCCAAGAAATGGTGACGCAAAACTTTCTGAGACGGGGGCATCGATCACAGAATAATTGCCTGTCCTGTATAAATATGACCAATAGTGCAATATTTTTCTATCATCCTGGGCATCCTATGCATTCTTTAGTGAGCAGTTTACAGCAGTGGTGGACAACTGTTAACCTTGGGCCATACACGGGCAGCACGGTGGCCTAGTGGTTAGCACAACCGCCTCACGGCGCTGAGGTCCCAGGTTCGATCCCAGCTCTGGTTCACTGTCCGTGTGGAGTTTGCACATTCTCCCCGTGTCTGCGTGGGTTTCACCCCCACAACCCAAAAATGTGCACAGTAGGTGGATTGGCCATGCTAAATTGCCCCTTAATTGGAAAAAATAATTGGGTAATCTAAATTTTAAAAAAAAACCTTGGGCCATACTAACCCATACATGGCTAGGAATCACAACTCAAGTTCAATTTGTAAGAGATTCATTGTGCTTATAGAAACTATCGCCAAGCCAGATAAACAATTCAAAACTGTTCAAGACAAGCCTGAATTATAACCATTCATGTGTACTACCAGTTGAAATGAGTACAATTGGTATGTGTGAACAAGTAAAACATGTATGAACAGATAGTGTGAGGGGCATGTGAGTGATGTGTGTTAACTCAGTAAAGAATATGCGATTGATGTGTTTGTCAATAGCTGAAGGGTACTAAACTGTTGTGTTTATGGTGAGATGTAATAATTGTATGCTAATGCTTCTTAAAATTGAAAATTGCAATCAATTCTGAATTTCTGCTTTTAGGTTTTATATGAACTTTGTCAGAGAGGAGATAATTAACCCGGAAAGGTATGTGTTGCAATTGTATCAAAACCAATAGCAAATACATAATTCTATAATTCTTCCATCAGGTGTACATGGGTTTAAACCACACACCAGCATTTAATCTCTCTCATTTAAACCCAATGATCTTTCAGAAAAGAAGCATTAAGCCAAGGTTCAGCCTGACTATTTAGGTGAATACAGAAGACCCCATGGCATTATTGGAAGGGAAACTAGGGATTTCTCTCAGAGTTATGGCTAACGTTTGCCCTCAATTAAATATCATAGAAAGCAAATTTATCTTACTTTGAATAATAAATAAATTTGAATTTATCTTACTTATTTTGTCTTTGGGAGTTTGTTGAGGATAGAGTGGCTATGGGCCCTGACAACACCCCAGCAGCAGTACTGAAGATTTGTGTTCCAGGACCAATCGCGGCCCTAGCCAAGTTGGTTCAGTACAACTACAACACTGTTATCTCCCTGACAGATTTTACATGGTACAACTATAAAACATTTTATTCAATGTACATAAGAGCCGAAGTAAGGCGAGAGTGGCTGCCCTTTTACATTAATGCGGCATTTGACTGAGTGGGGTTTCAAGGAGCCCTAGCAAAATTGAAGTCAATGAGAATCAGTGTGGTGGGGGAGAGAATTCTCTGCTGATTGGAGTCATATACCTACCATAGAAGAGGGGCCCAGAGTTTTCGGATGACCGTGGTTTCCTGTCCCACCATAGTGGGTGAGTAGATTGCCACTGATAAGGCTGAATTGCTGCCATCTAACACCCCAAAAAGTGTTAATTAACTGGGGGTGGGACTTCCGCCTTTCACTCTGGAGGTAGTCCACCTCAGAGAGCTTCCAGCCAATCGGGCAGCTCTCGAGTGCCGGAAGCTGCAGTAGACAGGACTGGGACTGCAAGCAGTCCCCAGAGTTTAACTGGAGAGGTGTGGCGTAGCGGTATTGTCACTGGGTTTGTAATCCAGAGAGCTAGGGTTATGGTCTGGAGATCTGGGTTCGAATCCCACCATGCTATTTGAATTCAATAAAAAGTCTGGAATTAAAAGTCTAATGATGGTCATGAAACAATTATCGATACTGGTAAAAACCCAACTAGCTCACCAATGCCCTTTAGGGAAGGCAATCTGCCACCCTTATCTGGTCTAGCCTATGTGTGACTCCAGACACACAGCAATGTGGCTGAGTCTTAAATGTCCTCTGAAATAGCAAACCTCAGGCACTTGGGCGTGGACAATAAATGCTTTCTCAGCAAGCGAGACCCACATCCCCTGAATACATTTTTTTGAAACTACCAACTCCACCCCCACCACCACCATCCCAAACTCCTCCTGCTAGAGTGGGAATTAGGGCTCAGTGGAAAGTGGCCCTTCAGTGGTTATTAATTGGCAACAAAGGTCTCAATTGAGACAAGTGCAGGGGCACCAGCCTAGGCCTTTCCCATCTCACCATAATATTGCAGGAGGTTAGGGTGGGGGAGAGGCTATGCAAGTTTTAAAACCACTCCCACCAACAAACCTGTCAGCCAGGAAACGTAAAATTCTGCCCAAGATGATAAATTATCTCACTGCCAGGACATCACGGCAGGAATTCCTCAGGATAGTGTCCTAGGCCCAGGGGCTGCTTCATTAATGGTCTTCCCTCCATCCTAAGATCAAAAGTGGGGGATGTTGGCTGATGATTGTGCCTCCTGGCTCCCCAAAACCATATCCACCATCAACAAGGCACATGCCAGGAGCGTGATGAAATATTCTCCACTCCCTGGATGAGTGCAACTCCAGCAACACTCAAAAAGCTCAATACTATCCAGGACAAAGCAGCCCGCTAAATTGGCACCCAATCCACTACTTTAAACAGTAACTTCCTCCATCAGTGACACACAGTGGCAGCAGTAATGGGAAAATCATGATCTGCAAAATCCCCTCCAAGCCACACACTGTCATTAGGTCAAAATCCTGGAATTTTCTCCCTAACAGCATTGTGGGTGATATACACACACCACTGTGTATATCTGCAGTGGTTCAAAAAAACAGTTCACCTTCTCAAGGGCAAAAAGTGATGGGAAACAAATGCTGATTTTGGTAATAAAGCTCACATCCCATGAACGAATAAAAAAAAACTGATTGCCACACAACTGCCTAACAGCAAAAGAGGTGACAATGTTCTGCGACATCCTGAGATAATGAAACACGCTACATAAATGGAATGGTTTCTCTCTTTATTCTTAAACTTTGTCAATAAGACTCCTGGGCCAGTAGTTAACACAGGTTTATAACTGTATGAATGCCGGCCTAAATACTGAGCAAAATTATAAACCTAAGATCCTAACACCAGAACGGGAATCACCAGGCCACGTTAAAGGGAACAGCCATCGAGAATAAATGTTTCCCTAATTTCTTTTGATAGAAATCACAGGATAGAACAATGTAAATCACATTGAAGTAATCATTTTGGGAAACATGACATTCATAGAATAAAGAATAAAGAACAAAGAAAAGTGCAGCGCAGGCACAGGCCCTTCGACCCTCCAAGCACGTGCCGACATGCTGCCCGTCTAAACTAAAATCTTCTACACTTCCAGGATCCATATCCCTCTATTCCCATCCTATTCATATATTTGTCAAGATGCCTCTTAAACGTCACTATTGTCCCTGCTTCCACCAGCTCCTCCGGCAGCGAGTTCCAGTCACCCACTACCCTCTGTGTAAAAAACTTGCCTCGTACATCTACTCTATACCTTGCCCCTTGCTCCTTAAACCTATGCCCCCTAGTAATTGACCCCTCTATCCTGGGGAAAAGTCTCTGACTATCCACTCTGTCTATGCTCCTCATAATTTTGCAGACCTCTATCAGGTCGCCCCTTAACCCCCGTCGTTCCAGTGAGAACAAACCGAGTTTATTCAACCTCTCACCATAGCTAATGCCCTCCATATCATACAGCATCCTGGTAAATCTTTTCTGCACCCTCTCTAAAGCCTCCACATCCTTCTGGTAGTGTGGCGACCAGAATTAAACACTATACTCCAAGTGTGGCCTAACTTCTGTTCTATACAACTGCAACATGACTTGCCAAATTTTATACTCAATGCCCCGGCCAATGAAGGCAAGCATGCCGTATGCCTTCTTGACTACCTTCCCCACCTGTGTTGCCCCTTTCAGTGACTTGTGGACCTGTACCCCTAGATCTCTCTGCCTGTCAATACTCTTGAGGGTTCTACCATTCACTGTATATTCCCTACCTGTATTAGACCTTCTAAAATGCATTACCTCACATTTGTCCTGATTAAACTCCATCTGCCATTTCTCTGCCCAAGTATCCAAACAATCTAAGTCCTGCTGTATCCTCTGACAGTCCTCATTGCTATCCGCAATTCCACCAACCTTTGTGTCGTCCGCAAACTTACTAATCAGACCAGTTACATTTCCTCCAATTCATTTATATATACTACGAACAGCAAAGGTCCCAGCACTGATCCCTGTGGAACACCACTAGTCACAACCCTCCAATCAGAAAAGCATCCTTCCATTGCTTCTCTCTGCCTTCTATGACCTAGCCAGTTCTGTATCTAGCTTGCCAGCTCACCTCTGATCCCATGTGACTTCACCTTTTGTACCAGTCTGCCATGAGGGACCTTACTGAAGTCCATATAGACAACATCCACTGCCCTACCTGCATCAATCGTCTTTGTGATCGCCTCAAAAAACTCTGTCAAGTTAGTAAGACATGATCTCCCCTTCACAAAACCATGCTGCCTTTTGCTAATACGTCCACTTGCTTCCAAATGGGAGTAGATCCTGTCTCGAAGAATTCCCTCCAGTAAATTCCCTACCACCGACGTAAGGCTCACCGGCCTGTAGTTTCCTGGATTATCCTTGCTACTCTTCTTAAACAAAGGAACAACATTGGCTATTCTCCAGTCCTCCGGAACATCACCTGAAGACAGTGAGGATCCAAAGATTTCTGTCAAGGCCTCAGCAATTTCCTCTCTTGCCTCCTTCAGTATTCTGGGGTCTTATCCACTTTAATATTTTTCAAGACGCCCAACACCTCGTCTTTTTGGATCTCAATGTGACCCAGACTATGTACACATCCTTCTCCAGACTTAACACCACCAATTACTTTGCTTTGGTGAATACTGATGCAAAGTATTCATTTAGTACCTCGCCCATTTCCTATGGCTCCACACATAGATTTCCTCCCCTGTCCTTCAGTGGGCCAACCCTTTCCCTGGCTACCCTCTTGCTTTTTATGTACGTGTAAAAAGCCTTAGGATTTTCCTTAACCCTATTTGCCAATGATTTTTTGTGACCCCTTTTAGCCCCCCTGACTCCTTGCTTAAGTTCCTTCTTACTTTCCTTATATTCCATACAGGCTTCATCTGTTCCCAGCCTTCTAGCCTGACAAATGCCTCCTTTTTCTTGTTGACAAGGCCTACAATATCTCTCGTTATCCAAGGTTCCCAAAATTTGCCATATTTATCCTTCTTCCTCACCGGAACATGCTGGTCCTGAATTCCTTTCAACTGACATTTGAAAGCCTCCCAAATGTCAGATGTTGATTTACCCTCAAACATCCGCCCCCAATCTAGGTTCTTCAGTTCCCGCCTAATATTGTTCTAATTAGCCTTCCCCCAATTTAGCACATTCACCCTAGGACCACTCTTATCCTTGTCCAACAGCACTTTAAAACTTACTGAATTGTGGTCACTCTTCCCGAAATGGTCCCCTACAGAAACTTCTACTACCTGGCCAGGCTCATTCCCCAATACCAGGTCCAGTATAGCCCCTTCCCTAGTTGGACTATCTACATATCGTTTTAAGAAGCTCCCCTGGATGCTCCTTACAAACTCAGCCCCATCCAAGCCCGTAGATCTACATGACTCCCAGTCAATATTGGGGAGGTTGAAGTCTCCCATCGCAACAACCCTGTTGTTTTTACTCATTTCCAAAATCTGTCTACCTATCTGCTCCTCTATCTCCCGCTGGCTGTTGGGAGGCCTGTAGTAAACCCCCCAACATTGTGACTGCACCCTTCTTATTCCTTCTCTACCCATATAGCCTCACTGCCCTCTGAGATGTCCTGCTACATCTGTGATATTCTCCCTAACCAATAGCGCAACTCCTCCACCCCTTTTACATCCCCCTCTATCCCGCCTGAAACATCTAAATCCTGGAACGTTTAGCTACAAATCCTGTCCTTCCCTCAACCTCGTCTCTGTAATGGCAACAACATCATTGTTCCAAGTACTAATCCAAGCTCTAAGTTCATCTGCCTTACATGTTATACTTCTTGAATTAAAACATGTGCACTTCAGGCTACCAGTCCTGCTGTTTTCAGCAACATCTCCCTGCCTGCTCTTCCTCAGAGCCATATTGGCCCTATTCCCTAGTTCTCCCTCACGTTTTTCACCTTCTGACCTATTGCTACGGTACCCACCCCACTGCCATACTAGTTTAAACCCTCCCGTGCGACACCAGCAAATCTTGCAGCCAGGATATTTATGCCTCTCCAGTTTAGATGCAACCCATCCTTCTTATACAGGTCACACCTGCCCCGGAAGAGCTACCAGTGGTCCAGATAACTGAAACCTTCCCTCCTACACCAGCTGGTTAGCCAAGTGTTTAGCTGCTCTGTCTTCCTATTTCTAGCCTCACTGGCATGTGGCACAGGGAGTAATTCCGAGATTACAACCTTAGAGGTCCTGTCTTTTAACTTTCTGGCTACCTCCCTGAACTCCTGCTGCAGGACCTCATGTCCCTTCCTGCCTATGTCGTTAGTACCAATATGTACAATGACAGCTGCCTGTTTGCCCTCCCCCTTCAGGATGCCCGCTACCCGTTCGGAGACATACTGGACCCTGGCACCAGGGAGGCAACATACCATCCTGGAGTCTCTTTCCCGTCCACAGAAACGCCTATCTGTGCCCCTGACTATTGAGTCCCCTATGACTATTGTTCTTCTGCGCTTTGACCCTCCCTGTTGAACATCTGAGCCAGCCTTGGTGCCACTGCTCTGGCTGCTGCTGTTTTCCCCTGATAGGCTATTCCTCCCCGACAGTATCCAAAGTATACCTGTTCGAGAGGGGGACAACCACAGGGGATTCCTGCACTGACTGCCTGCCCCTTCTGGTGGTCACCATCTCTCTGCCTGCACCTTGGGTGTGACCATATTTATATAACTGCTATCTATGATGCTTTCCGCCACCTGCATGCTCCTAAGTGCATCCAACTGCTGCTCCAACACAACCACGCGGTCTGTGAGGAGCCGCAGTTCGGTGCACCTTCTGCATATGTAGCCACCCGGGACGCTGGAAGCCTCCCGGACCTGCCACATCTCACAGGCAGAGCACTGCACCCCTCTGACTGACATTAATAAATAAAATAGGGTGAAAGTAATATATTCATTGGGGTGAATTCTCTGCCTCCCCAGCCGAGTGTTTCTTGGCGACGAATCCGGCCGGCAGAGAATCCCGCCGGCAGAGAATCCCGCCGGCAGAGAATCCCGCCGGCAGAGAATCCCACCCCCTGCAGCCGGGAATCCCGCAGGCGGGGTGTGCTGCTGGCGGAGAGGAGAATCCCGCCGGCAGAGAATCCCTCCCTGTGCAGCCGGGAATCCCGCAGGCGGGGTGTGCTGCTGGCGGAGTGGAGAATCCCGCCGGCAGAGAATCCCGCCCCATGCAGCCGGGAATCCTGCAGGCGGGGTGTGCTGCTGGCGGAGTGGAGAATCCCGCCGGCAGAGAATCCCGGAAGCAGAGAATCCCGGAAGCAGAGAATCCCGCCCTGTGCAGCCGGGAATCCCGCAGGCGGGGTGTGCTGCTGGTGGAATGGCGAATCACCCTGATGCCTCTCTCACAAAGAGATAAATGTTGGACTGTTTTTCTGAAGATACATTGTAAACAAGTGAATGTTTCTCAATCTATTGGCTCAGAAGCAAATTGAAAGTCCCTGTTTGTTTTATTTTATTATCTTTTATGATGGATTTCATCCCCCCCATTAAATTATTCCTGCCTCTTGCCTCCCCCCGCCCCCAACACACACACACACACATCATTCCAATTGCTCCACTATGTCCAATATCTTTTACCCTTTGGCCAATTCGAAAACTGCCTCCAGGAGAATTGTGCTGCTGATTTCACTGCTGGCAAGCCTCAGCTCTGGACCCATATTCAGCCCCAACATCAAGATCCCAAACCCAGAGAAAAATCCAACACCTTTGGCCAACAGAAAATGATCAACCTCTGTTTTACAGGTAACATTGGAAGAGAGTTCCAAACTGCTGCCACTCTTTGAGTGAAGAAGTGTGATGTGACCATCAATTCACACGACACGTGGTTGGAAGTGAACAGTGGTTTTAATAGTCTTACAACAGAGCCTGCCTGCGACGAGATGAACTGGCAGACAGGCTCACGACTGCCAAGCTTTATACTTCCGGTTAGTGGGAGGAGCCATGGGCGGAGCCCAGTACAAACTCCTCACCTCCCCCTATGGGCAGAGCCGCGCAACTGCTCGTATACCAAGCTTACATAGACACAGTACATCATATATAATTTCAGTGTGAATTACACGGACTGTGATTCACCACATTCACCCCCTGTAAAAACATTGAGTCCAGCGGGGGTGATGTGTCTACAAAATCCAAATTACGAGTTACAAGTTACAATTTACAGGTTATAAATCACAAATTAAGTCGATCCGGCGGCCGAGTCGTCCTCTGGGATCGACGAAGCACCGGGGTTGCAGCCTCTTCTGGTGGCTGGGCGGGGGCGATCGGCGAGGTGACCATGGCGGACTCCGGGGGTGATTCGGTCAGAGCTTCATATCTGACTGGTTCAACTGGTGACGGGGAGCGCCGGAAACCCAAGGGCGCGGGGGCGTGGAGCACGGGCACCGGAACTGCAGGCGTGGGAGCTACGGCGCGGGGAGTTGGGAGGGGTATAGTGTGAGGGGTATGTCAGCGGCGGTGGTGTCGGAGTTGGATCCTGCAGGTGCCGGGTCCCGGAGGGAAACAGTGTCCTGACGGCCGTCAGGGTACTCTATAAATGCGTAGTGTGGGTTTGAATGGGGAAGGAGCACTCTCTCTACGAGTGGGTCAGTTTTGTGAGTCTGGACGTGCTTCCAGAGGAGAACCGGGCCCGGTGTCTTCAACCATGCTGGGAGCGAAACCCCCATGGTAGTGCCCCTGGAAAAAACAAATAGCCGCTTGTGAGGGGTCTGGTTGTTGGTCGTACGTAGGAGGGACCTAATAGCATGGAGCGCGTCGGGGAGGACTTCCTGCCAATGGGAAGTCGGGAGCTTCCTGGACCGGAGGGCCAGTAGGATGGTCTTCCAGACCGTCGCGTTCTCCCTCTCCACTTTTCACAGTAACTTCATTGAAATCTACTCGTGACAATAAGCGATTTTCATTTCATTTCACCTGCCCGTTCCCCCTGGGGTTGTAGCTGGTAGTCCTGCTCGAGGCAATGCCCTTTTCGAGCAGGTACTGATGCAGCTCGTCGCTCATAAAGGACGAACCCCTGTCGCTGTGTACATAGCTGGGGAAACCAAACAGGGTGAAGATACTATGCAGGGCCCTAATGACTGTGTGGGAGGTCATATCGGGGCACAGGATAGCAAAGGGAAAGTGAGAGAACTCGTCAATGACGTTCAGGAAGTACACATTCCTATTGGTCGAGGAGAGTCGCCCTTTGAAGTCAATAGCGAGGCGTTCAAAGGGCCGGGAGGCCTTGACCAGGTGGGCCCTGTCTGGTCTATAGATGTGCGGTTTGCAGTCCGCACAGATCGGGCAGTCCCTGGTGATGGCTTTTACCTCCTCAGTGGAGAAAGGGAGATTTCGGGCTTTGACGTAGTGGGCGAGCCGGGTGACCCCCGGGTGGCAGAGGTCATTGTGGATAGCTTTCAGGCGGTCGTCTTGCGCGTGGGAGGAGCCATGGGTGGAGCCATGGGCAGAGCCAAGGGTGGAGCCCAGTACAAACTCCTCATCTCCCCCTATGGGCAGAGCCGCACAACTGCTCATATACCGAGCTTACATAGACACAGTACATCATATATAATGACAGTGTGAATTACACGGACTGTGATTCACCACAAAGTGTTTCCTAATTTCTGAGACATGGGAGGGCCCCCCCCCCCCCCCCCCCCCCAGATTCTACAGCCCAAATTAGCAGAAACAGGGAGAAAGCAGCCAGCATAGGCATCTCACTAATGTTACATGTTGTGACAAGCTTAAGTACTTTTCTCAATACCTATGGAAATGTGTGTATACTTATTCTTTCCAGGTGGCATTGCCCTTCACTTCATCATCACGTATACTTTCAAATGAGCTTTAAGTCTCTGGTTATGTATTGTGTTTTGTAGGACTATTCCTCTGGCGATTATCTCCTCTCTGATTATTGTTACGACACTCTACCTGCTTGTAAATGTGGCTTACTACACTGTATTGACAGCAGATGATGTGATTGCATCTGCCGCAGTAGCTGTGGTAGGTAACCAAGAAAACTCACTATAATTTATTTTTATCTTATATTATTTTCCTCCTGGTCAATTCTTATTGTGAATTTTGAACTCCACTTGTTTGAATATTTAATTACCAGGGAAAGAAAGAAGTATCCCCTTGTTAGGTAAATATCTGAACACAACTGTTTTCCCTCATTCTGCCTATTCTGAGGTCCAGGACAGTGATATGACCCGGACAACAAGGTTAGCCCACATCTGCCACTTGTTGGCCTGATAGGCCTGGTTTTATCTGGTGTATCAGTAGCCAATGCTCTGGCAGGCCTCAAAGGCTAGAGGTGCAGGAACTTCCCACCAAGAGAGTCCCTAACCTGGCCAGCCCCCTCCTTCACCATTGATTCTCCCAACATCACCAGAAGAAATTCTGGGGCGAGGTTAGGATCTGGCATTTCAGGCTAATTTTATTTGTAGCTCTTTCTTTGCATTTTCACCAGAGCTACAGTGGGACTGCACCATGAATTCCCTGCTCCCATTTCTCTAAAAAGACAAATAGTGAGACAAAGGTCATTAGAACAGAAAAAGGACATAAAATGAAAAGGCACTAAGCAAAACCATAATTTGAGCAAATATTTTCTTTCACAGCATTGTCTCAACCAACCAGTGTAACCCACTCTATCCTTACATCCTCCATCATTTCCTTTAGTCCCCTGAATGTGAATTTTTGTAGACCCAGCCCTCCCCTTTCCCATTGTTAACAGAGGGATTTTCAGATGGAATTCCCTTCCTAACCCCTCTAAATTCCACAAGAATCCAAACTCTTGTTTGAAATAAGCTGAATGAGCCAAATGATGAGAAGGTCCTTTGTCCCACACTTCAGTCTTAAGAAGGAGAATGTTCTGTAAAATTTAGATGCTTGTTCTGACCGTCTACTCTCGATAAACCATTTGTTTGTGAAAAACAGCCTGTGAGTCAATTGGTCAACATTTCAGTGAAATTCTACGGGAGGGAAGCTGTTTCCAAATAATAATTCTGAACTTTTTGTTTGATTTAGACCTTTGGAGATCGGACCATGAAAGGCTTCTCCTTCGTGATTCAAATTCTTGTTGCACTGTCGTGTCTTGGGGCAATAACTGGAGGACTATTTGCTGCTTCCAGGTAATATTGAAGGTATATGTGGGACTTAATGATAACTACAATAATAAGATGCTTCCCTTAAACCATCAATCAAAACAGGGCAGCGGGTTACTTATTGTACTGCCATCCAAAGTTTCACCATTTCTCAGTTTGCTGGTTGGATTGAAGGAGAAATTCTTCCCTTTCTACCATCAAAAACAGATAAATGCTTTCAGCAGCAGATAAAGTGGTATAAAGGAACCAAATAACACTGGCTAAACTAAGATATTATTAGATATATTAATTGAATTTGAGCTTCAAATTTTGCATTCTGAAACAGAATTATTTTTAATATTTCAGGAAGGGTCCATCATTCTAGTTGATTGTAGCTCTCACACTTATTCCTGCAGCCACCAAAGTAGTAATTATAATAATCTTTATTGTCACAAGTAGGCTTACATTAACACTGCAATGAAGATACTGTGAAAAGCCCCTAGTCGCCACATTCCGACACGTGTTCGGGTACACTGAGGGACAATTCAGAATGTCCAAATTACCTAACAAACACGTCTTTCGAGACTTGTGGGAGGAAACCGGAGCGCCTGAAGGAAACCCACGTAGACACAGGGAGAACATGCAGACCCTGCACAGACAGTGACCGAAGTCGCGAATCGAACCTGGAACCCTGGTGCTGTGAAGCAGCAGCGCTAACCACTGTGTTACCGTACCGCCCATGGTTTCATTGAGAAGAAGTATAGATTTCTGCCGTCTTTCAACAATTATGGCAAAGTTGCACTGGTTGTAGTTTCCACTTGTGGTGCATAGGACAGGTGTCCAAATATTTCCTCAGTGTTCAAAGCACCCATGGAACAGAACTGTGCAATGCAACAAATCCAGAAGCAGCTTGTAAGATGGACTTATGACAAAATGTCATTGTTAGAAAATATCCTGAAGGAAGCCACATCAGGCAGTTTTTTTTTGCAAAAATATACTTTTTTCATAAAATATCTGAAAGAAATGACAAATATTTAAAAGTGTCCATCACACAAAGTGCAATAACATTCAGGTTCTCTACATACATCATGCTGCACTCTGAGATGTTTCGATACAGTCAAATAAACATTACAGACATTTCAAAATGGTCATTACAAATGGTACAAAGGTATTTAAATTGTTTATATAGATCAAGTTGCACTCTTGAGATTCTTCACTACCATTGTGATATTTATGTATGTAATATTCATTGTGTACGTACACTATTAGTCATACAGCCCAAAGGGGTTCTATATAATTCCAGTCCCTCGGTTCACACGACCTTCCCCCATTGCACCTCTGCGGTGGCTTTCCCAAGCTTGGTGGATCCCTCAGCACATAGTTTTGGACTTGGAGCGTGCTAGTCTGCAATGCTCATTCTGGGACAACTCTTTGTATAGGAAGACCAACAAGAGGAAGACCAACAAGTTTTGAGTGTATTTCATCAAGTTGATCCTCCAGCAACAGCTGATGTTTGTCTCAGTGAGAATCCCTGCGAACAGCCCGTCGAGCGCTGAGTCCTGAGTCACAGAGCTGCTCTGATTGAACTCTCTCCAGGCCTTCTTTGCAAAGGCACATTCCATGAGGAGATGGACAACAGTCTCTTCCCCACCATCGTCACCTCGAGGGAAACGTAGAGATGGGGTGAGACTAGGTGTGTAGGAGGAATCTGATGGACAGGGCCTTTCTCACCATCAGCCAAGCTAGGTCTTGGTGCCTCAGGCTGGTTTTTTTTTTGCAAAAATATACTTTATTCATAAAATATTTTACAGGGACATCACAGTAACTTCATTGCAGTGTTAATGTAAGCCTACTTGTGACACCAGTAAAGATTATTATTATTAAATTGTCATAACAGGAAAGTGCAATGATAGTCACAATTTCTCCATGTTTGTGCCAGTTGTCTAATACTCTCAACCTTATCAAGACAAATGTTGTTGGACTAAATTTCAAATACCAGTGTGGGTTTTATATTGTTAAGGGAGTGAGGAAAATGTTGAACATAGAACATAGACCATACAGTGCAGAAGGAGGCCATTTGGCCCATCAAGTCTGCACCGACCCACTTAAGCTCTCACTTCCACCCTATCCCCAAAACCCTTCCTTTTTTTTTTATAAATTTAGATTACCCAATTATTTTTTCTATTAAGGGGCAATTTAGCGTGGCCAATCTACCTACTCTGCACATTTTTGGGTTGTGGGGGCGAAACCCACGCAGACACGGGGAGAATGTGCAAACTCCACACGGACAGTGACCCAGAGCCGGGATCGAACCTGGGACCTCAGCGCCGTGAGGCGGTTGTGCTAACCACTAGGCCACCATGCTGCCCCCCAAAACCCTTCCTAACGTTTTTGGAAAAAAAGGACAATTTAGCATGGCCACCTAACCTGCACATCTTTGGACTGTGGGAGGAAACTGGAGCACCCGGAGGAAACCCACACAGACACGGGGAGAACATGCAGACTCCGCACAGACAGTGACCCAGCGGGGAATCGAACCTGGGACCCTGGCGCTGTGAAGCCACAGTGTTAACCACTTGTGCTACCGTGCTGCCCTGGCTCTTTTGGTATTTTTTTTTCATTTAAGAAGTTAGAATATTGAAATTCTGTAACCAAGTTAAAGTTACTGCATTGCTGTTTTAATTTAAATCTGATTCATCGGATAAATTCAGCGAGAGTGGCCTCCGGATTTTCTGCGGGAGCAGGGGCCTGTCGGGAAGGTGAGTGTGTGCCTTTAAATTTGCTTACCTATCAGCGGGAGCGGCCTCCGGATTTTCTGCGGGAGCAGGGGCCTGTCGGGAAGGTGAGTGTGTGCCTTTAAATTTGCTTACCTTTCAGCGGGAGCGGCCTCCGGATTTTCGGTGGGAGCAGGGGCCTGTCGGGAAGGTGAGTGTGTGCCTTTAAATTTGCTTACCTTTCAGCGGGAGCGGCCTCCGGATTTCCGGTGGGAGCAGGGGCCTGTCGGGAAGGTGAGTGTGTGCCTTTAAATTTGCTTGCCTTTCAGCGGGAGCAGCCTCCGGATTTGCGGCGGGAGCAGGGGCCTGTCAGGAAGGTGAGTGTGTGCCTTTAAATTTGCTTGCCTTTCAGCGGGAGCGGCCTCCGGATTTGCAGCGAGAGCAGGGGCCTGTCGGGAAAGTGAGTACCTGTATATAAGTTGGGTGGTTCCTAAACCCGAGACACTACACTTGTAGAGGGGATGGCAGGGAAGGCAGTACAATGCTCCTCCTGCAGAATGTTTGAGGTGAGGGACATTTGAGGGACATCGTCAGTGTCCCTGCTGATTTCATCTGTGGGAAGTGCACCCAACTTCGGCTCCTCAAAAACCGTGTTAGGGAACTGGAGCTGGATGAACTTCGGATCATTCAGGAGGCAGAGGTGGTCATAGATAGAAGCTTCAGGGAGGTAGTTACACCAAAGAATAAAGATAGATGGGTGACGGTGAGAGGGGCTGGGGGTAAGCAGTCAGTACAGGGATCCCCTGTGGTCGTTCCCCTTAGTAACAGGTATACAGCTTTGGATACTGTTGGGGGGGGGGGGGGGGACTTACCAGGGGTCAGCCATGGGTTACAGGTCTCTGGCACAGACTCTGTCCCTGTTGCTCAGAAGGGAAGGGGGGAGAGGAGAAGAACATTAGTGATTGGAGACTCCATAGTTAGGGGGATAGATAGGAGATTCTGTGGGAACGAGAGAGACTCGCGGTTGGTGTGTTGCCTCCCAGGTGCCAGGGTCCGCGATGTCTCGGATCGTGTTTTCGGGATTCTTAAGGGGGAGGGGGAGCAGCCCCAAGTCATGATCCACATAGGTACCAACGACATAGGTAGGAAACTGGATAGGGATGTAAGGCAGGAGTTCAGGGAGCTAGGGTGGAAACTTAGATCCAGGACAAACCGAGTTATTATCTCTGGGTTGTTACCCGCGCCACGTGCTAGCGAGTCAAGGAATAAGGAGAGAGAGCAGTTGAACACGTAGCTGCAGGGATGGTGCAGCAGGGAGGGTTTCAGATTCCTGGACAATTGGGGCTCATTCTGGAGTAGGTGGGACCTCTACAAACGGGATGGTCTACACCTGGACCAGAGGGGTACTAATATCCTGGGGGGAGGTTTGCTAATGCTCTTCGGGAGGGTTTAAACTAGTTCAGCAGGGGAGATTGGGAACCTGAATTGTAGCTCCAGTACACAAGAAGTTGAGAGTAGTGAGGTCATGAGTAAGGTTTCAAAGTTGCAGGAGTGTACCGGCAGGAAGGAAGGTGGTTTAAAGTGCGTCTATTTCAATGCCAGGAGCATCCGGAATAAGGTGGGTGAGCTTGCGGCATGGGTTAGTACCTGGGACTTCGATGTTGTGGCCATTTCGGAGACATGGATAGAGCAGGGAGAGGAATGGTTGTTGCAGGTGCCGGGGTTTTGATATTTCAATAAGCTCAGGGAAGGTGGTAAGAGAGGGGGAGGGGTGGCATTGTTAGTCAAGGACAGTATTACGGTGGCTGAGAGGACATTTGATGAGGACGCGAATACTGAGGTAGTATGGGCTGAGTTAAGAAACAGGAAAGGAGAGGTCACCCTGTTAGGGTTTCCTATAGGCCTCCAAAAAGTTCCAGAGATTTAGAGGAAAGGATTGCAAAGATGATTCTGGATAGGAGCGAAAGTAACAGGGTCGTTGTTATGGGGGACTTTAACTTTCCAAATATTGACTGGAAACACTATAGTTCGAGTACTTTAGATGGGTCCGTTTTTGTCCAATATGTGCAGGAGGGTTTCCTAACGCAGTATGTAGATTTGCCAACGAGAGGCGAGGCCATATTGGATTTGGTACTGGGTAATGAACCAGGACAGGTGTTAGATTTGGAGGTAGGTGAGCACTTTGCCAGTGACAACAATTTGATTACGTTTGCTTTAGTGATGGAAAGGGATAGGTATATACCGCAAGGCAAGAGTCATATCTGGGGGAAAGGCAATTATGATGCGATGAGGCAAGACTTGGGATGCATCGGCTGGAGAGGAAAACTGCAGGGGATGGGCACAATGGAAATGTGGAGCATGTTCAAGAAACAGCTACTGCATATCCTTGATAAGTATGTACCTGTTAGGCAGGGAGGAAGTGGTCGAGCGAGGGAACCATGGTTTACTAAAGCAGTTGAAACACTTGTAAAGAGGAAGAAGGAGGCTTATGTAAAGATGAGACGTGATGGTTCAGTTAGGGCGCTTGAGAGTTACAAGTTAGCTAGGAAGGCTCTAAGGAGAGAGCTAAGAAGAGCCAGGAGCGGACATGAGAAGTCTTTGGCAGGTAGGATCAAGGATAACCCTAAAGCTTTCTATAGATATGTCAGGAATAAAAGAATGACTAGGGTAAGAGTAGGGCCAGTCAAGGACAGTAGTGGGAAGTTGTGTGTGGAGTCCTAGGAGATAGGAGAGGTGCTAAATGAGTATTTTTCGTCCGTATTCACACAGGAAAAAGACAATGTTGTCGAGGAGAATACTGCGATACAGGCTACTAGACTAGAAGGGCTTGAGGTTCATAAGGAGGAGGTGTTAGCGATTCTGGAAAGTGTGAAAATAGATAAGTCCCCTGGGTCAGATAGGATTTATCATAGGATTCTCTGGGAAGCTAGGGAGGAGATTGCTGAGCCTTTGGCTTTGATCTTTAAGTCATCTGTGTCTACAGGAATAGTGCCAGAATACTGGAGGATAGCAAATGTTGTCCCCTTGTTCAAGAAGGGGAGTAGAGATAACCCCGGTAACTATAGACCAGTGAGCGTTACTTCTGTTGTGGGAAAAGTCTTGGAAAGGTTTATAAGAGATAGGATGTATAATCATCTGGAAAGGAATAATTTGATTAGAGATAGTCAACATGGTTTTGTAAAGGGTAGGTTGTGCCTCACAAACCTTATTGAGTTCTTCGAGAAGGTGACAAAATAAGTGGATGAGGGTAAAGCAGTTGATGTGGTGTATATGGATTTCAGTCAAGCGTTTGATAAGGTTCCCCATGGTAGGCTATTGCAGAAAATACAGAGGCATGGGATTCAGGGTGATTTAGCAGTTTGGATCAGAAATTGGCTAGCTGATAGAAGGCAAAGGGTGGTGGTTGATGGGAAATGTTCAGACTGGTGTCCAGTTACTACTGGTGTACCACAAGGATCTGTTTTGGGGCCGCTGCTGTTTGTCATTTTTATAAATGACCTGGAGGAGGGCCTAGAAGGATGGGTGAGTAAATTTGCAGATGACACTAAAGTCGGTGGAGTTGTGGACAGTGCAGAAGGATGTTACAAGTTACAGAGGGACATAGATAAGCTGCAGAGCTGGGCTGACAGGTGGCAAATGGAGTTTAATGCAGAAAAGTGTGAGGTGATTCATTTTGGAAGGAATAACAGGAAGACAGAGTACTGGGCTAATGGTAAGATTCTTGGTAGTGTGGACGAGCAGAGAGATCTCGGTGTCCATGTCCATAGATCCCTGAAAGTTGCCACCCAGGTTGAGAGGGTTGTTAAGAAGATGTACGGTGTGTTAGCTTTTATTAGTAGAGGAATTGAGTTTCAGAGCCATGAGGTCATGTTGCAGTTGTACAAAACTCTGGTGCGGCCGCATTTGGAGTATTGCGTGCAGTTCTGGTCGCCGCATTATAGGAAGGATGTGGAAGCATTGGACAGAGGAGATTTACAAGGATGTTTCCTGGTATGGAGGGAAGATCTTACGAGGAAAGGCTGAAGGACTTGAGGCTGTTTTCGTTAGAGAGAAGAAGGTTAAGAGGTGACTTAATTGAGGCATACAAGATGATCAGAGGATTAGATAGGGTGGACATTGAGAGCCTTTTTCCTCGGATGGTGATGTCTAGCACGAGGGGACATAGCTTTAAATTGAGGGGAGATAGATATAGGACAGATGTCAGAGGTAGATTCTTTACTCAGAGAGTAGTAAGGGCGTGGAATGCCCTGCCTGCAACAGTAGTGGACTCGCCAACACTAAACGCATTCAAATGGTAATTGGATAGGCATATGGACGATAAGGGAATAGTGTAGATGGGCTTTAGAGGGGTTTCACATGTTGGCGCAACATCGAGGGCTGAAGGGCCTGTACTGTGCTGTAATGTTCTATGTTCTATGTTCTAAATATTTATTCATCTACTGTCCACATATCAGGATAACACAAGAACGCTTGTGTCAATTCAGTGAGCTAATGACAGTAACAACACTTTCTTGCGTTACTTGTCTGCAGATGTATAAACTCACACTCCAGATTGTCAGGAGCAAGGGCTCACACTGAGACAGTTAATCGACACTGAGCGAAATATCTGCTCAATGTTTAAAAGTAACAGGCCTGGATTTTCTATTTGAGACACTAAGTGCTGACACCGGGACTAAATCTCAAGAGTTCTACGCTGACCAAAGCGGCTCTGGTCCCGGAACAATTCAGGACAAATTAATGGGCTAGCACAGGCACCATGTGTAATTCCAACCAACGCCGGTGCCTGATACACCGGAGTCGGTATTGACACTGGAGAGCCTGACAGGCTGCAGATGCACCATCTCCCCACACACACTCCTTCCAGCCAAGGTGATGCCACCTTGAACAGTGGCCCTGAGATTTGCAGATGCAGAGCTGGAGACAATGTTGGATGGTGTGGAGGAGAGACAGGAGACCTGTTCCCCGTGGTGGGAAGGAGGATGCCACACATGGATGTAAACCGGGCCTGGGCGCAGGTGACAGAGGCCATGAGCGTTGTGGACCCCACCGCTAGGAAGAAGCTGCACGACTTCCTCAGGGTGGCCTGGGTGAGTCACCACCTTCCTGCCCCTGGCACCACCCCTGTCCTCCACCAATAACACCCCTCCCTCTCGCCGCCATGCAGCCCCCACCCAGCAGACCGGTAGGCAGCGCTGGGTGAGGGTGAGCAATCTCTCTAGGCCAGAGACGGTGAGGCTCCTCCACCACCATGGCTCTGGCACCAACCCCTGTGCCACACACCCATAGCCCCACCCCCTCCCCTCCCCCCTCATGGGTCGATCAAACCCCACCCGCCAGCAATCCATATGCACCCCATCCTGCACCACATGCCAACACCCACACAGCCCGCCATGGCTGGGTGCCCAGCACACACAGGCCACTAGCTGTGAACCCCCTGTGGTGCCAGCGACCGAGTGTCTCACACTCAGCATTGTCTGTCCCTCCCGTCTCAGGAGAAGGTGGCCCACAACACCAGGGAGAGAGGAAAGACCGGAGGGGGCCACCAGATGTATGGCCCCTCACCGCCACAGAGCAGAGAGCGTTGGATTTGGCTGGAGGGCGCAGAAAGCAGGCTCGTCAAGGCGGAGGTTGGCATTAGGTAATCAAGTGAGCCCCCGATGGATTGTGGTGTGCCTACGGCACTTGTGGCACCTCCCCTCAACCATCCCACCATCTGCACATCTCCCACCTTCCATCCCCCACACCTCCACCACCCCAGCCCCCTCACCCACCCCACCTGTAACCTAAACATGCTGGTGACTCCCACAGGGGAGGTGCTGGGACACCTCAGTACCTCTGAATCCCACCCACAACGTCCACTGTGAGACCCAGACACAGCCAGGCCCATGCAGGCCCAGTAAACCCAGAGGACGGCCACAAAAAGGGCCCACTGGTGTGGGGCGTGAGCGTTGAAGGTGGGCAGGGGCAGGGCCCCAGGGTGGCCACCACACAATGCCCCATTACCCAGCCCCACCCCTCTCACACCTTATCCTGGACCGTGTCCCCACCCCGGACCCCATCGCCATCCCCGCCACCCCAGGGGGTTTGATGGGACTGTGAGATGGAATGGCCTACATGCATGCAGGGATCACCTGGGCGGATGGTGGAGACTGCTACTGAGAGCAGGAGTCATACATGTCAAATAATACAGAGTACCAAGGCTCATCGCGGAGCGGGTAATCATCATCCTCCATCCCATGGATCAGACCCCCTGTAGGAGCACAGTAGAGGTTTCAGGTGCAACAGAGGGGGAGGGGATTGCAGGGCAGGGTGTCCAGAAGAGGGGGTGGAGGACATGTGGGGTGGGAAGGGACGGTCAAGATGCCAGTAGCCAGGCCCACTAGTCAGTGAATCTGGTGCAATGAGAGTCTCCCTTGCGCGGCGACCCAGTGGAGGACGCATCAGGCCTCAATGATGGGAGACTCTCCGAGCGCTATACTGGAAGGTCCCTTCAGAGTGGTTCAGGCAACTGATAAGATGTCCCATACACGGCGGCCCAGGTGCACACGTCCAGTCTCCAGTGTCTACCCGGGCCCCATGCTCTGCCCATCCTGGCCCTCCTCCGCATCCTCCTCATTGCACAAGGCCTGGTGTTCATCCTCTTCCTCCAGCATGTCACCCATCTGCTATGCAATGTTGTGGAGGACGCAGCGGACCACCACGATGTGAGAGACCCCCCTCGCGCTAGATTGGAGAGCCCCTCCAGAGCGGTCCAGGCACCTGAACCGCATCTTCAGCACGCTGATGCACCACTCGATCATGCTCCTGGGCCGAGCACGGGCATCATTATTGCGGTTCTCTGCATTGGTTTGAGGCCTCCGGATAGGCATCCTCCCTGAACAGGTGCTGGAATGTGGCGACAAGGGGCTTTTGACAGCAACTTCATTGAAGCCTACGTGTGACAATAAGTGATTATTATTATTATTATTATTATTATCAGCCACGACCGCAGCGGATAGCCCCTGTCGCCCAAAAGCCAATGCCTCACCCGGGGCTGGACCTCGAAGGGGTCAGGTACCATCGAGTGTGCCAGTATGAAAGCAGCGTGCTGCTGCTTGGGTATCGGACGCAGATGTGCATGATGCACACACCAACTGCACGCTCATCGAGTGAAACCCCTTTGTGAATGCCAGCCCCTCAAGCGGCGGAACTCAGAGGGGAACATGCGTCTCGTCGATCACCCTCTGGATCTGGGCATCCGGGCGGTGGTGGCGAACCTGCTGCCTGGGCAGGCTGGTTGGCATGGTCCATATTTAGCATGATGTATTGCACTGTATGGTCACACAGGGCATCTGTAACGGCACCTTCGCACAGAGAACCCAGACAGGTCCTTACTCTGGGTTTGGAAGGACCCCGCCGCATAGAGGTTCAGGGTGATCGTCACCTAGGAGGCCACTAGGAGTGGGTGTGCTCCCCATATCCCTGGGTTCCAGGTATACCATGATGTGGCAGAGCTGTCGCACGATCCCCCTGCTCAGTCGGAGTCTTTGGCAATACACTTGGTCCAGCAGGTCCTCACATTACAGGCGTTGCCGGTACACACGAGGCCTGATGCAGCACCGCATTCCCACTTCCTCGGCCTTTTGGATAGATGGATCTCCGTCCTCACCAGCTGGCCCCTGCCTCTCTGGGGCAAGCTCTGCTTCTGCAGGGTCCTCCTCGAACAACTCCTGCTCGTATGGCCTCATGGTGCCCACTAGCTGCAGTGACCAGGCAGATGCCAATCATTCCTGGATGGATATCAAAATCTATTTTCTGTAGGGGATTGAAAGGCAGACATGTTAGCATGATGGTTACCCCCATGCCCAACCAAGTCCAACGGGTTACACGGCGGCCCTTCCCTACACGCGAGCCCCTGTCCCACTCCACCCTCCCTTTCCATCCCCACCTCAGCCAGTCCCTCGGACACATCCCCCTCTGCACTGCACCCCTGGCCCCATCACTGCTTGGCACTGGGGTCTTCTGACTCTGGCAGCCATCCCTGCTGGCAGGGGTACCAGTGGTACACTCTGTGGCCCCTGTCCTGCGGCCTCCCTTGGGATCTATTGCGGGCATCCCCCTTGGGTGGGTTGTGTGGTGCCCCTCCAGCAGAGTGGTGTCTGGCTGTTGGGGCGGGCTGGGATCTGTGGGCCCCTTGGAGGGGTGGGGGGGGAGGGGGGCACCCAATTAGGGGCACCCAATTGGCCACTGGCACTCTGCGCAACTATGGGCCACAGTGGGCGGTCAGTGGGGTGCGCTGCATTATGAGGGGTGTGGTCAGGACGGATAGGGAGTAGCTGTTCCCCTTAGTTGAAGGGTCAGTTACAAAGGGACACAAGTTCAAGGTGAGGGGCAGGAGGTTCAGGGTGGATTTGAGGAAAAACAGTTTTACCCACAGGGTGGTGACGGTCTGGAATACACTGCATGGGAGGGGGGTAGAGGCAGGTTGCCCCCCATCCTTTAAAAAGTACCTGGATGAAGGGGCGGCACAGTGGTTAGCACTGTTGCCTGTGTCTGCGTGGGTCTCACCCCCACAATCCCGGTGGGTTGGCCACGCTAAATTGCCCCATAATTGGAATTTTAAAAAAAATGATTTAAAAAAAAATTACTGCTGTTCTCTGTCTTAGGGTATTCTTTGTGGCTTCAAGAGAAAATCAGTGGCCAGCTCTCTTCTCCATGATCCACGTTCGACGCCACACTCCTCTTCCAGCTGTACTGTTAATGGTGAGTACAGATTACTGCTAATTCCGGTACCGCCCTGGCATTACTGACTACAGCTCTGTGTCAAACTAAACATTCTGCAACCTTTCTGTTTACCAGTTTTACCTTGTACAGTAATGCAGGTCAGTAAACTGGAATTGTCTTTGAGCATTTTCTGTAGTCTAACAGTTGTTTGTTGCTCCAGTTCCACACCATAGCTCTTAAACTGAATATTGGTTCCCTCACAGAAAACCCACTGCTGCTCTGTTGCTAGCACAGCCTCGAAGCTGGGTTTTCTATTTCATGCAATGGAAATCTACACTTTCCTCAGTGTTGTTTAATTCTCTACCATGCTTTTGATCTTGGTTACTGATCTTGTATCGAAGGAGGGTTTATCAATGCTTTGTACATGTCAGGAGGCACACCACTCTCCATACCCCCGTCAGGACTGCAGTTAAAGTATTTGTGGTAAACCACTGTTAATGTACTATATGTATTGTGGTAAACTGTTACTGTACTACATGTATTGCGGTAAACCATGAAGTTAAAAACTCACCACTATTCTTAGAATTCCCCTATACCAAAAAGGGCCGACATTCTAAATGGTGAACAGGGATTCTCACTCCCTGGCATGCAGGCTTAGGTGGATGCTATTCAGGTCAAACTATGTTTTCAAGTTATCCCCTGGTATAACCCATACCTTCACTGAAGAATTTTACCTACTTACTACTTAGTAGCATCGATATCCTGGGTCCTGTGTTGCTAAGTAAGTAAAGTAGGCTTTGTAATAACCACTGTTTCAGGTTAAACTTTTAAGTTATTTTGTTATTATATTTTTTCTTTTAAAAGGTGCAATCACTGTCTTTACAGAAAAGTAAAAAGATCTTGCTCCTGGATTCTCCTGGTTGGTTGAAGAGACCTTCAGGTCCACCTTGACAATCACTTTTCTTTAGCTTTTGGTCTTCCTCAGATGGATTCACTGTTCTGCTCGGTTGCTATGCTCTATCTTTCCCATGTAGCGAGCTATTAGAGCTGGCTCTGCTGACTCTGCACCCTGACTCTGAGCTGACTCTGCCTCCTCTTTTTAGCTTTTGGATGTCTTTCTCAGATGTATTAGCTGTTTTAGCTCGGCTGCTTTGCTTTGTCCCTTTCCCATGACCGAGCTATGAGAGCTGACTCTGAGCTGACTCTTGGCCTCTCTGGTTCCTTCTCTGCTTCTCTGCCTACCGTCCCCTTTCTCAGAGTTTATATATCTTTCTAACAGTTATTACGTTTTTATGACTTTATTGTAAAGTAACTTTTATTTCACTTGGATTGTAAAAGGTACCTTTAATTTAAATTTTTCTAACACGACTAAGTATTCATTTTGAGCATGCCCTCATCTCATAGATCTGATTACCATTGTATCCTTTGTGATGTTCAAACATGCTTTGATTTCAAAGTGGTGTGGCTTTTGATTCCAATCATTTCTATAGTTTTATTATTATCAAATTGTGTCCCCAGCTCATAATTCTGACTTTGATTTGGGTCTAATATGTGTTCCCGTAGACACGTTGTCTCCAGCTTTCTTTAATTTACATGGTGTCAGCAGAACTTCACACCTTTGTCACCTAATTCAACTGAAAACCTCATCCATTCTTTTCCAGCTGCTTACTTAACTTCAATGAAGGTGTGAAATATCGCTTTTAGCTTTATACTAAAGATTCAATTGGTGGTGAGTTAAAAGACTTGCCTCACATTTAAACATTTGTCACCTAATTCAGCTGAAAACCTTATCCATTCTTTTCCATCTGCTTACCTAACTTCAAAACGAGGTGTGAAACATTGCTTTTAGCTGTATACTAAAATCAACTCGATTGTGACTTGAAATATCTGCTTGTTTTGTTTGCTAAGCCTGTTTGACAAAGGCTATCTGCTTTCACAGCCCTCTCCTGCAACTGATGTTGACCCTTCGTGGGATTTTTCCTACATTCTCTCATGTTTCTTAGATCATGTATTTCCAGACTTCCATGTTTCAAATGACATATCTTTTCATATTTTCAATTGCAACCACTGCCTGATGGCTCCGCCTCCCCTCGGGCTTGGTATAAAGGTGGCTGACCTCTGGCCCTGCCCCAGTTCGGGATCAGTGGTCAGGAGACTTTCGATTTGGCTTATTAATGCCACAGTTTTGTTCACTACTTGTTTTCTCTTAATTGATGGCACATCAGTATTTTCTGCATTTTCTCTAGTGTTTGCAACCCAATCTTTCCTCAGTGTTCACCAGTTTGTTTGAAGATTTTCTTTGATGTTCTGCATTGCATACTCGAAAACATTAAAACCCATGCATATGGGCCAATGGATCCAGCTTTAAGGGTGACCAGAAGGTCTGGGTCCCTGCTTGTCCCAGACCTGTTCTGCTCCCAGTATGTCATGCACTGAGTTCTGAGAATGCAATGTTAATATTCAATGGAACTGACCGTGCATTATAGCACAGGGACAGCTCAGTTCAGTATAAATACAAATAAAACCTAAACACTGTGGTCCTGTAACCTCTGCACCTGGATCATATTATCTGCCATTAAATCTGCCAGATGTGTAGACACCATGTGGACAATGCAATTATTTTGAGGACAACAAATGGCCGATTTTTCTCGTTGGGAGGCATTCCAAGCTGGGAACCCTGAGCAGCGAGTGGCGGGACATCAGCCGTGACCTTCCCAGAGGTGGCCAATTGAGAAACCACTTCCAGAGCACAGTCCAATTAGAGTCCGAAACAGGTGAGTCAAAGTGGGCAAAGGGCAGGGTGGCCAGCAACCTCACTAAGAATGGTACAGACTGTTCAGGTGAGGGACCAGAAGATGGAGGCCTGCTGGAACTGGTCGACAGATTCTAACACCCAGTGGATCTGTCTGCAGGAGTGTACTGGATGAAACCAATGTATTGGTTTAAATAATGTCATAATGCTCAGACTTCCCACTGTACTCTCACACAGGGAAGGGAAGTGAGTAGCAGGCACAGTTGGTGTCCCATACCCCAACTGGCAAATTTGGATTGCCAGGAGAAAATGCCAGTTAATTGATGCAATCATGGCTTTCTTTGGCTTCCTGCCAGTCAAGTCACTATCTGAGAATGGAACATGCCACTGGGAAAAGCAAAGGCAGAAAAACACTTATTTTTAAATGTTTCTACCGAAATTCAGGATTTATTTTGCATGACGTCACTGAGTGCAATCAGTTTCATGAACAATATCATGTAATTTTTAATGAGCCAAACCGTTCTTTGATTTCACTTTTTGAAGGCTACAATACTTCTCACTTGACAATGGCATGAAATACTACAGCAATGTCATTTTCACATATAAATTGTCGTTTCTTTACTAGAAAATGTTCGGATTGCTCCATCTAAGCATTGCGGTTAATGCAGAAGACATCACATTAATTATCTCTGGAGATACGAACATGTAGCCAACCCAAGACATCACATTAATCATCTCTGGAGATACGAACATGTAGCCAACTATTATCCCGATGTATATCCCTCTGGGTTATCAATTATTCCTCAGGTACCTCCTTCTTGGCTGTCCAATTGAATCTATGCTCTCAATTATTTTAATGTCTGCGGTTTTTCTTTTCATTCATTCACAGAATGTAAGCATCTCTGGCTAATCCAGCAATTATAGCCCATCCCCTTGAGAAGGTGGTGGTGAGCTGCTTTTGTGAACCGCTGAAGTCTATGTGGTGTAGGAACACCCACAGTGCTGTTAGAGAGGCCTTCCAGGATTTTGACCCAGCAACAGTGAAGGAATGGTGATATATTTCCAATGGTGCGTGACTTGGAGTGGAACTTGCAGGTAGTGGTGATCCCATGCATCTGCTGTCCTTGTCCTTCTAGGCAGTAGTGGTCACAGGTTTGGAAGGTTCTGTTGAAGGAACCTCGGTAAGTTGCTGCAGTGCATCTTGTAGATGGTACACATTGCTGCCACTGTCAGTGGTAAAGGGAGTGAATCAATTGGGCTGCTTTGTCCTGGTTTCTTAAGTATTGTTGCAGCTGCACTCATCCAGGAAAGTGGAGAGAATTCCATCACATTCCTCACTTACACCTCGTGGATCATGAACAGACTTTGACAAGTCAGGAGGTGAGCCATATTCTGCAGAATTCTCAAGCTTCTGACCTGCTCCTGTAACTATTGTATTTATATGGCTGGTCCAGTTCAATTTCTGGCCAATATGCGGCATGGATGTTACAGGTCTTGAGAATATGGCTTACAAGCTGTCCAGGTCTTGTTGTATGAACAGGGACTGCTTCAATATCTGAGGAGCTGTGAATGGTACTGAACATTGTGCAATCATCAGCGAATATCTCCACTTTCATCACACTCCTGCAAGGAAGATCATTGGCGAAGCAGCTGAAGATCTTCCTCTCCTACCCAGCCAGATTCGGCAGTGTATTTCTCCCCGGTCTGGTCCGGTGCGGGAGTGAATTCCTCCTTCATCCGGCCAGGCCCAGCAGCATCCTTCTTGGCCTGGGATCCTCCCTCTCTCCTTCTCCTGCCAAAACCTCTTTTTCTGGAGCACGCTCATTGCTACCAGTGTTGCTGCTCCTTCAATCACTGACTGCTTCTTTCCACATTTTCTGCCGATAGGGCCACCCGTCTGGCTATCAGCAGCAAATACAGGAGTGGAACGGTCTGTGTTGGGAGGAGCAGTTTCTTTCAGAATTTTCCACACCACTGATCGTCATTTTGAAAACTGCCTCCGGGGGCCACTTTGGGGGACTTTGCAGGTCACACCCAGCCTGTGGACTGTGCCTATGTTAGATGATACACGCTACTTCGTTCTCATATTGTTGAACTTCTTGTATGTTATGGGAGTTGCATTCATCCAGACAAGTGGAAAATATTCTCACACTCCTGACTTGTGCCTTGTAGAAGGTGGAAATGCTTTGGGGAATCAGGAAATGAGCAATTCACCCCATAATACCATTTAACGTTGCCACAACACTTGCAAGGCTCATCCAATTAACTCTCTGGGCCATGGTGACACCCACAATTTTGATAATTGGAGATTCAATGAAGGAAATGCTCTTGAATGTTACGGGGAGATGGTTAGAGTTTCCCACAAGAGATGGTCATAACCTGGAACTTGTATGCCACAAGTTATGTACGGTGTGGTAAGTACCTTGTAAGGCCAGATGTCAGCCCAAGTCTGAACGTTGTCCAGTCTTGCATATGGATATGGATTGTTTCAGCAAATATCCTCACTCCTGGAGTCCTTCCCCTGATCCCCCTTGACTTTAATTTTCCTAGATATTCTGTCCAGCCCTTTCATAACTTTGAACACCTCTATAAACTTTCCCCTTCATTTTCTCTTCTCCAAGTAGAACAGCCTCACTTTCTCCAATCTGTGTTACGAACTGAAGTTCCTCATCACCAGTGTGGCTTTCCTGCACTCTTTCCAAAGCCTCCGCATCCTTCCTACAACATTGTACTCAAAAGCAAAACAGTAATCAGTTGGATTAGATTTGTCCTGCGATTTGTATCCAAGCATTTAGTGCACTTTCTCCAGTGTTTTTAAACTATCTCTGTGTCTTCCTCAGTATCCACTGGTCATTTTGATGATTTTCATTGGTGATCTGTATGGTTTGCTGACTTTAAACAGCTTTCCCCGATGGCTGTTTATGGGGCTTGTAACCATTGGACTCATCCGACATCAGTACAAACGACCAGATATACACCGTCCGTTCAAGGTACAGTATCACAGGTTATTCATTAAGCAAAAGGCAGCTTAGTATCAAGGCATTCTCTTCGCTGCCAGCTGCACATGATTCATTCTTACCTCGTCTAAAAGGCCTCTTCCTAGAGTTTGTGCAGGGGGGGGCGGGGTTGAGTGCGTTGGCAACAACGCCACTCCCGATGGTCCTGGGTAAATATTCGGGGAGTCCGGTGGTGGTGGCGACGTTGAAGATCTGGAGGCAGTTGAGGCAGCACTTCAAGTTGTGGGCGGGGTCAAGAGAGATGCCGTTTAGGGAGAACCATAGGTTTGAGCCAGGGAAGTGGGATGGGAGATTTCAGAGATGCGGGCAGAGGGGAGTTAGGGTATTAAAGGATTTGTTTCTGGGGGGCCGTTTTGCAAGGCTGGAGGTGTTGGAGGAGAAATATGGACTGGGGCAGGGTGAAGTATTTAGATATCTGCAGGTCCAGGATTTTGCCAGGAAGGAGGTTCAGAGCTTACTGATAGCATCAGCCTCCACATTGTTGGAGGAGGTATTGACGGCAAGGGAAATGGAAAGGAGGGTGGTGTCGGCGATCTATGGGAGGATTCTGGGGGAGGACAAGGTATTATTGGAGGGGATTAAAGCAAAGTGGGAGGAAGAGTTGGGGGTGCGTATGAAGGACGGGCTATGATGTGAGGTGCTCCGGCGGGTGAATGCCTCAACCTTGTGCGCGAGGTTGGGGCTGATACAGCTGAAGGTAGTATATAGGCCGCAGCTCACGAGGGTGAGGTTGAGCCGACTGTTTGAGGAGATGGAGGATGTCTGTGAGCGCTGTGGGAGCAGCCCCGCAAACCATGTTCACATGTTTGCTCCTGCCCGAAACTGGAGGGGTATTGGAGGGAGGTCTTTAAGGTCATCTCGGGGGTGGTTCAAACCATGGCCCCTAAAAGCCATATTCGGGTTGTCAGACCAGCCCGGGCTGCAGGTGGGAGCGGCAGGGGCAGATGTCTTAGCCTTCGTCTTGCTGATTGCCCGAAGGCGGGTCCTGCTGGGGTGGAGGCCAGCTTCTCCGCCCTGTGCCTCGGCGTGGCGGGGGGCCCTCTGGGGTGGAGGCCAGCTTCTCCGCCCTGTGCCTCGGCGTGGCGGGGGGGGACCTGCTGGGGGGGCGGTCAGCTTCTCCGCCCTGTGCCTCGGCGTGGCGGGGGGGACCTGCTGGGGTGGAGGTCAGCTTCTCCGCCCTGTGCCTCGGCGTGGCGGGGGGACCTGCTGGGGTGGAGGTCAGCTTCTCCGCCCTATGCCTCGGCGTGGCGGGGGGTCCTGCTGGGGTGGAGGTCAGCTTCTCCGCCCTGTGCCTCGGCGTGGCGGGGGGGGGACCTGCTGGGGTGGAGGTCAGCTTCTCCGCCCTGTGCCTCGGCGTGGCGGGGGGGGGACCTGCTGGGGTGGAGGTCAGCTTCTCTGCCCTGTGCCTTGGCGAGGCGGGGGGTCCTGCTGGGGTGGAGGTCAGCTTCTCTGCCCTGTGCCTTGGCGAGGCGGGGGGTCCTGCTGGGGTGGAGGTCAGCTTCTCCGTCCTGTGCCTTGGCGAGGCGGGGGGGGGACCTGCTGGGGTGGAGGTCAGCTTCTCCGCCCTGTGCCTCGGCGTGGCGGGGGGTCCTGCTGGGGTGGAGGTCAGCTTCTCCGCCCTGTGCCTCGGCGTGGCGGGGGTGGGGGGGGGGTCCTGCTGGGGTGGAGGTCAGCTTCTCCGCCCTGTGCCTCGGCGTGGCGGGGGGTCCTGCTGGGGTGGCGGCCAGCTTCTCCGCCCTGTGCCTTGGCGTGGCGGGGGGTCCTGCTGGGGTGGAGGTCAGCTTCTCCGCCCTGTGCCTCGGCGTGGCGGGGGGTCCTGCTGGGGTGGCGGCCAGCTTCTCCGCCCTATGCCTTGGCGAGGCGGGGGGTCCTGCTGGGGTGGAGGTCAGCTTCTCCGCCCTGTGCCTCGGCGTGGCGGGGGGGGGACCTGCTGGGGTGGAGGTCAGCTTCTCTGCCCTGTGCCTTGGCGAGGCGGGGGGTCCTGCTGGGGTGGAGGTCAGCTTCTCTGCCCTGTGCCTTGGCGAGGCGGGGGGGTCCTGCTGGGGTGGGGGTCAGCTTCTCCGTCCTGTGCCTTGGCGAGGCGGGGGGGGGACCTGCTGGGGTGGAGGTCAGCTTCTCCGCCCTGTGCCTCGGCGTGGCGGGGGGTCCTGCTGGGGTGGAGGTCAGCTTCTCCGCCCTGTGCCTCGGCGTGGCGGGGGTGGGGGGGGGGGGGTCCTGCTGGGGTGGAGGTCAGCTTCTCCGCCCTGCCTTGGCGAGGCGGGGGGACCTGCTGGGGTGGAGGTCAGCTTCTCCGTCCTGTGCCTCGGCGTGGCGGGGGGACCTGCTGGGGTGGAGGTCAGCTTCTCCGCCCTGTGCCTTGGCGAGGCGGGGGGTCCTGCTGGGGTGGCGGTCAGCTTCTCCGCCCTGTGCCTCGGCGTGGCGGGGGGGGGACCTGCTGGGGTGGAGGTCAGCTTCTCTGCCCTGTGCCTTGGCGAGGCGGGGGGTCCTGCTGGGGTGGCGGTCAGCTTCTCTGCCCTGTGCCTCAGCGTGCCGGGGGGGGGACCTGCTGGGGTGGAGGTCAGCTTCTCCGCCCTGTGCCTCGGCGTGGCGGGGGGTCCTGCTGGGGTGGCAGCCAGCTTCTCCGCCCTGTGCCTCGGCGTGGCGGGGGGTCCTGCTGGGGTGGAGGTCAGCTTCTCCGCCCTGTGCCTCGGCGTGGCGGGGGGGGGGGGGGGGGGTCCTGCTGGGGTGGCGGTCAGCTTCTCCGTCCTGTGCCTTGGCGAGGCGGGGGGGGGACCTGCTGGGGTGGCAGCCAGCTTCTCCGCCCTGTGCCTCGGCGTGGCGGGGGGGGGTCCTGCTGGGGTGGAGGTCAGCTTCTCCGCCCTGTGCCTCGGCGTGGCGGGGGTGGGGGGGGGGGACCTGCTGGGATGGAGGTCAGCTTCTCCGCCCTGTGCCTCGGCGTGGCGGGGGGACCTGCTGGGGTGGAGGTCAGCTTCTCCGCCCTGTGCCTCGGCGTGCCGGGGGGGGGTGACCTGCTGGGGTGGAGGTCAGCTTCTCCGCCCTGTGCCTCGGCGTGCCGGGGGGGGGTGACCTGCTGGGGTGGAGGTCAGCTTCTCCGCCCTGTGCCTCGGCGTGGCGGGGGGGGGACCTGCTGGGATTTTTGATGCTCGAGAAGGTGAAGTTTGAGTTGAGGGGGAGGGTGGAAGAGTTCTACAATTCATGGGCATTGTTTTTCCTGCCCTATCAATAATTGGATGCCATTGAACATTAGGGTGGGTGGGGGGGGGGGGGGGGGGGGGGGAGAGCTGGGTGGGGAGGGGGAGCGGTTGAGTGTATTGTTTATTGTGTTTGATAAGGTTCCCCACGGTCGGCTATTGCAGAAAATACGGAGGCTGGGGATTGAGGGTGATTTAGAGATGTGGATCAGAAATTGGCTAGTTGAAAGAAGACAGAGAGTGGTAGTTGATGGGAAATGTTCAGAATGGAGTTCAGTTACGAGTGGCGTACCACAAGGATCTGTTCTGGGGCCGTTGCTGTTTGTCATTTTTATAAATGACCTAGAGGAGGGCGCGGAAGGATGGGTGAGTAAATTTGCTGATGACACTAAAGTCGGTGGAGTTGTAGACAGTGCGGAAGGATGTTGCAGGTTACAGAGGGACATAGATAAGCTGCAGAGCTGGGCTGAGAGGTGGCAAATGGAGTTTAATGTGGAGAAGTGTGAGGTGATTCACTTTGGAAAGAATAACAGAAATGCGGAATATTTGGCTAATGGTAAAATTCTTGGTAGTGTGGATGAGCAGAGGGATCTCGGTGTCCATGTACATAGATCCCTGAAAGTTGCCACCCAGGTTGATAGGGTTGTGAAGAAGGCCTATGGTGTGTTGGCCTTTATTGGTAGAGGGATTGAGTTCCGGAGCCATGAGGTCATGTTGCAGTTGTACAAAACTCTAGTACGGCCGCATTTGGAGTATTGCGTACAGTTCTGGTCGCCTCATTATAGGAAGGACGTGGAAGCTTTGGAACGGGTGCAGAGGAGATTTACCAGGATGTTGCCTGGTATGGAGGGAAAATCTTATGAGGAAAGGCTGATGGACTTGAGGTTGTTTTCGTTAGAGAGAAGAAGGTTAAGAGGTGACTTAATAGAGGCATACAAAATGATCAGAGGGTTAGATAGGGTGGACAGCGAGAGACTTCTCCCGTGGATGGAGGTGGCTAGCACGAGGGGACATAGCCTTAAATTGAGGGGTAATAGATATAGGACAGAGGTCAGAGGTGGGTTTTTTACGCAAAGAGTGGTGAGGCCGTGGAATGCCCTACCTGCAACAGTAGTGAACTCGCCAACATTGGGGGCATTTAAAAGTTTATTGGATAAGCATATGGATGATAAGGGCATAGTGTAGGTTAGATGGCCTTTAGATTTTTTCCATGTCGGTGCAACATCGAGGGCCGAAGGGCCTGTACTGCGCTGTATCGTTCTATGTTCTATGTTCTATGTTCTATGTTTACCATGTATGGGATGACCGCGGATTCTCTTTTGGTCTTTCTTGTTTGTATTTGGGATGTAGGGGGAGGTTTGGGTTTGTATGATGAAGGGGTTGCTGGTTGGGGAATTGCTATTGTATTTGTTATGTTTGGTTATCTTTTGTTGGGTGTATATTTGATGAAAAAGTGGAAAATGAGGAGAATAAAAATATTTTTAAAAAGGCCTCTTCCTCTATTCTGTCCCAGCGACTTATCTGTTGAATGCCCTGATCTGGGTCTTGGTTTCCGATCTTTGGGCCATTTCTGCTGCTACTATGTCCCTCGCTGTATCCTACAATAATAAAGCACTATACCCACTGTAACACGGGTGGGATCTCCTCCTTTGCACTGACACCTTCCCTTTTGACAGTGGGAATTGCACCAGGAGCTACCGTGCATAATTAATGAGCGCTCACCCAGGTGGATATGGAAAAGTGAGCAGAAGTCTCACTCAGCTAGAAATCCTCTCCAAAGTGGAGACACTTGCTCCCAAACTCCAGGCTCCTTTTGAGGGTTTTGTTCTCAGATCCTGCAAATTTGAAACATTTCATATTCTCACTCAGTCCCCTCCATCTCATCAGCCAATCCTGTGCTTTCGGAGGAGGGTGGCCATCCTCTCTAAACAGCACTGCTCTCCATTGCTGAACCAACCATCTGCAGCAAGTCACCTAAACTTCATCTCAGAATATGGCAAGTTTCACCACTTTCCACAGAACTACTATAGTGGACGAAACCACCTGAGGTAAAATATGAATGCTACAAAATGTAAATCCAAGCAACAACCGTTAAAAGTTGCTATCTCGCAGTTTTCCCAGTGCCGTTGAATGACACTGTCCATCGTGCTCCCCAAGCATATTCTTCCAATTCATAGACTGAACTAGTTTCACAAAATTGTGCCAGGTAAATCCTTCTTCCCACCAGCACTTGTGTCCATGACATGGTGAATACAGTCTCAATCTTTCTGATCTTGCAGGATCAAGGCTTATGTTATTTTTTAATAAACTAATCAGACTATGTTATGTAACCACAACAGGGGCATTTCATTCCATAGTTCCAGTTAAAAGTAACCGAGAAGTGAGCTAATCAAAAATGTTCTTATCTCCCTAGGTCCCAGTTATCATTCCTGGAATCTTTTCTGTAATGTGCCTCTTCATTGTAGTGACGTCCCTTTACTCCGACCCTATCAACACAGGGATTGGCTGTGCATTAACCCTATCCGGTGTACCTGTCTATTACCTTACGGTATACCGGCCTCAACGACCTGCTTGGTGCAGAAAAGCACTTGGTAAGTACACATGGAAAATCCTACCTCTTTACCTGAATATTCTAGCGCACTCCTTCCTGGGCTCCCACATTCCACCTTCAGTAATCTTGAGGTCATTGCTGTCTTGAATTGACTCCTTGTAAGAAGCAGCGCCTCAATTTCAAGATTCTCTTCCTTGTTTTTCGATCCTTTCATAGGCTCACTTTTCCCTATCTCTGTAATCTCCTCATGCCACATAACCTTCAGAGATATCTCTTCTCCTTTAATTCTGGACTCTTGAGCATCCCAATTTAATCACTTAACCATTAGTGGCTGTGCTTTCAGAAATCAGGACCCTAAGCTCTGGCATTTTCTCCCAACATCTCTCCAACTCTCTACCTTGCTTTCTTCCTTTAAAACACTCCTTAAAACTTACCTTTTTGTCTAAGCTTTTGGTTATTTGCACTAATATCTTCTTATGTGGCTACTTTTTAAAATAACACTCCTGTGAAGTGCCTTGGGATTATATTACATTAAAAGTGCCGGATAAATAGGACAAAACCAAAAGCTAATAAATGACCGGATGAATTTTCATAGTATTTACAGTGCAGAAGGAGGCCATTCGGACCATCGAGTCTACACCGGCCCCTGAAAGAGCACTCTACCAAGGTCCACACCTCCACCCTATCCCCGTAACCCAGCAACCCCACCTAACTTTTGGACACTACAACAGGGCAATTTAGCATGACCAATCTACCTAATCTTTGGACTATGTAATGAAACGGGAGCACCCGGAGGAAACCCACGCAGGCACGGGGAGAACGTGCAGGCTCCGCACAGACAGTGACCCGAGCTGGGAATCGAACTTGGGTGCCCGGCGCTGTGAAGCAACAGTGCTAACAACTGTGTTATCGTGCCGCCCATAGAACAAAGGGAAATGTATGTACTTAATGTTAATATTGTGAGGTTCCTCTTCCAGCTGGAAGCATTGCTTCAAATGAGAAGAATTGGGCTATTGGATGTCAATGTGGCAAATTCATGCTGCCTGAAAGTTTCTAGTGGTTAATTTTAATTAACAAATAATCAAAGCCATGCAAATAGGGCATGATGACCTGCATTGCATAGCTGACTCTTCAGTGAAGGCTCATATTGGGAGATGCGTCTCATACAATTTACCCTTACTTTGAATTAGCTGTAAGACCCTGCAAGTATAAATGGTCATTGTCAGATGGGCATTTGGAATGTACCTTAGATCAGATCCAGAGTTTACACTCATATGCATGGGGCAAGGGTAAGTTCATGTTGATGAAGCCATACCTTGGATAAGACTGCAAAAGAAACCATAGGATGAGAAGCCATTTCCATTTTCTACCAAAGAAAACAGGTATTTTATTTCCACAGGGACAGTCTGTATATGTATTTATTTATTTTTTTATAAATTTAGATTAGCCAATTATTTTTTCCAATTAAGGGGCAATTTAGCGTGGCCAATCCACCTACTCTGCACATTTTTGGGTTGTGGGGGCGAAACCCACGCAGACACGGGGAGAATGTGCAAACTCCACACGGACAGTGACCCAGAGCCGGGATCGAACCTGGGACCTCAGCGCCGTAATAATCTGTATATGTATAAGCAAAGAGCTCCTTTGCTGTGTTCTGTCTCATACATAGAGATTGTTTTCTCTCACCAGCACCCACACCCCAGTGATTTCATTTTAGAATTTCAAGTGAACCAATTGTCCATTCAGAGTGGGTCTTTTCATAGCAAATACCAAAAATCTCCACAGTAAAACTAATGTCGTTCCTCCTTGATTTATTAAATATCTCTGCAACAGTACTCATGTTACTAAACATTCTCCTTAATTAAATATGTTTAAATTTAGTAATTTTACGTGGAATCGTATTTTACAAATAACACCTGTACTACCAATATATCAGTGCCTCCCCGGGTCACTGTCCATGTGGAGTTTGCACATTCTCCATGTGTCTGTGTGGGTCTCACCCCCCACAACCCAAAAGATGTGCAGGGTAGGTGGATTGGCCACGTTAAATTGCCTAAAACAAATTTAACAAGGCATGATAGGATGTGATCTGCCCAGCAATAGGTAAAAATCTGCTTAGCGACAGCAGTAGCCAGCATTCAAAATGCATGATGAGATTAGCAGGCATCTAGACCTAATCATGTGTAAATTGCCCTATTAGTAGAATCAGGAGAAGACAGGGCTGTTAAAATAAAAGCAAATTACTGCGGATGCTGGAATCTGAAACGAAAGGGAAAATACTGGGAAATTTCAGCAAGTCTGGCAGTATCTGTAGGGAGAGAAAAGAGCTAACGTTTCGAGACCAATGACTCTTTGTCAAAGCTAACAGGGAGAGAAAGTGGGAAATATTTATACTGTGGAGTGAGAATGAAAGATGGGTCATAGCCACAGAAACCCATGGAAAACCGGGTGCTAATGGCCACAGATACCAAGGGGAAAGAATGGCAGTCCCCAGAGAGGACAAAAGATGTGAAAGGTCAAACAGCAGGGAAACTAACATCAGAGGATGAACTGTGGGTGGGGGGAGGGGAAGGGGGAAGCAAAGAAGAGAAAGGTACAGGAAAGGTGGAAAAGATTGGGGGGGGGGGAATTAAATGTATATTAAGAAAGAAAGAAATGGTAAAAGACAGTTAAAATGAAATGAAAACAAATGGGTCGAGGTGGGGCTGATCATCTGAAGTTGTTGAATTCGATGTTCAGGCCGGAAGGCTGTAGTGTGCCTAACCGGAAGATGAGATATTGTTCCTCCAGTTTACATTGCGCTTCACTGGAACATTGCAGCAAGCCAAGAACAGACATGTGGGCATGGGAGCGGGGTCTTTTGTTAAAATGGCAGGCAACAGGAAGGTCAGGTTCCTGAATGCTCACAGACCGAAGATGCTCAGCAAAGCGATCACCCAGTCTGCATTTGGTCTCTCCGATATAGAGGAGACCACATTGGGAGCAGCGAATGCAGTAGACCAGATTGTAAGAGGTGCAAGTGACACACTGCTTAACCTGGAATGAGTGTTTTGGGCCTGGAATGTTAAGCATGGAAGAGGTAAAGGGGCAGGTGTTACACCTTCTGCGATTGCATGGGAAGGTGCCATGGGTGATGGGAGAGGTACTGGGTATGGTGGATGAGTGGACTAGATTGTCTCGGAGGGAACGGTCTCTGCGGAATGCTGACAGAGGGAGTGAAGGGAAGATGTGTTTGGTGGTGGCATCCCGCTGGAGTTGGCGAAAATGGCGGAGGATTATGCTTTGCATACGGAGGCTGGTGGGATGAAATGTGAGAACGAGGGACTCTATCCTTGTTCTGGGAGGGAGTGGAGGGGGCAAGGGTAGTGGCGCGGGAGATGGAACGCACACTGTTGAGAGCCCTGTCCACAACTGAAGATGGGAAATCACGGTCAAGGAAGAAGGAACACATTTTCGAAGCGCCATTTTGGAAAGTGGCATCGTCGGAACAAATGTGACAGAGGCGAAGGAGTTGAGAGAAAGGGATGGAGTCCTTACAGGTGAGACAGGGCTGCTAGTCCAGTGTCAAACCATTAACCTTCCATAAATCTGCAATCTATGAGATAATCATTTAATGGAGTAATTTGGTCCATTATGAAATGAAATGAATGAAAATCGCTTATTGTCACGAGTAGGCTTCAATGAAGTTACTGTGAAAAGTCCCTAGTCGCCACATTCCGGCGCCTGTCCGGGGAGGCTGGTACGGGAATCGAACCGTGCTGCTGGCCTGCTTGGTCTGCTTTAAAAGCCAGCGATTTAGCCTTGTGAGCTAAACCAGCCCCTGATTATTATTCCTTTTTATGGTTACACACATGGGAAGAATCACAATTAACTTTAGCATTCTGCTGTTTATCAGGTGAGATTGTTTTAAATATGTTTTAATGCCTTTGACGTGCAGTTGTGCACTAATATTAGAGTGTGTCTGCTTGCTCTTTCAGATCTTTTCACTGTCAAACTGCAGATTTTAATGGAAGTGGTGCAACAGGAGATTGTGACCTACTGAGAAAATGACAGAGGGAACTTGAATCCTTCTGCACATTCATCATGGAATGATTACAAGGGAGCATCCATAAAGCAGACGTTCTGAGTGACAGGACATGATCAGTGTGTGAGAACTGCACTCTCACTTACCCTGTTACGTGAAATAGTTATGTAAGAAATGTTGTTGTTAGATCACGAGTTCACTTCTTTCATGACTAATTCTCTAAATTGTACAATAAGAATACAGGTGCTTAGAAAATAAGGCTTAGTTGTCAATGATGAAAAATTTTGAAACATGGGGTTCAACAAGTCTGAAAGTATTAAAGAAAGAAAAACATGCAATGTTACAAAGATAAATGTTCTTTAGAATTGTCAGATATAGCATTTTGCTGTGAAGTACAGTGATTGTTGATATGAATGCAAACTGATAAACTGGTTGATAATAGTTGCTGGCTCAAAAATTGAGGCGGCAATTTACTTAGAATCATAGAATGGTTACAGCACAAACGGGGGGGCCATTCTCCCTGTCATGTCCATGCTAGCCCTCAGCTGCAAGAGCAGTTAGTTCCACTTCCTGTCATTTCCGTGTAGGCCCTGCAAATACTTTCTCCTCGGATAGCTATCCAATTCTCTTTTAAAGGTCTCAAATTGAATCTGCCACCATCACACTCTCAGGTAGTGCTTTGCAGATTCTAACCACTCAGTGGGAAAAAACAATTTTGTCATGTCACTCTGTTTGTTTCCTAATCGCCTTAAATCTGTGTCCTCAATCCTTCTGCCAATGGAAACAGTTCAACTCTATCTACTCTGCATCCTCATGATTTTGAAAATCTCTATCAAAATTCCTCTTAATCTTCCCTTCTCCACAGGGAACAGCCCTACCTTCTCCAATCTATCCAATGGAAATTCCTCGTCCCTGGAACTATTCTCATGAAACATTTCTGCACCCTCTCTAATACATTCACATCCTTCCTGAAATGTGGCCCCCAGATTTACTAGGGGGGAATGGTAGCATAGCAGTAATATCGCTGGATTAGTAATCCCGAGGCCCAGCCTGCTGCTCTGGGCGCATGGGGAAAAACGAACATCTTCACACTTCTCTGCTTTAAGTGTCTGTCCATCCCATCAGCCGGGCTATTCTTTTTGAATGTCATTGTCCTCCTCCTCGCATTTCATAATACTTTCAAGTTTTGTGCCATCTACAAATTTTGAAATGAAAATGAAAATGAAAATCGCTTATTGTCACGAGTAGGCTTCAATGAAGTTACTGTGAAAAGCCCCTAGTCGCCACATTCCGGCGCCTGTCCGGGGAGGCTGGTACGGGAATCGAACCGTGCTGCTGGCCTGCTTGGTCTGCTTTAAAAGTCAGCGATTTAGCCCAGTGAGCTAAACCCGCCCCTATATTGTGCCTTATACACCGCAGTCTAAGTCATGCGACCTTTGGCGAACCGCAAGGAAACCGCAAATCTCTATTTCCTAGCACACAGCTAGTTTCATATTTAATGGGGGTTCTCCAGTCCCTGCCATCCCACCCCAATGAAAAAGCCAGGAACGAGCTCGTCCCCAATTTGGGGGCTCATGCTACAGGTAGTTAACACTCGGTAGGGTGTTATTTGCCTTGAGGTGAAACTTGTGCCCCCCCATCCGAGCAGAATGGTTTGAATTGGGCATTCAGACCCAGCCGTGCTACCAGGAGGAATGGTGTTCACAGGTGGGACTGCATCAGTCTCCAACACCAAGGATCGGGAGGTGGAATGGCAGGGGGGCGGGGGGAATGCTGCCAGGTAACAGTGAAGATGGGGATGAATGTGGTGGGTGGCTGGTGTAGACAAGTCAGTAGGGAGGGGCACTGAGGTGAGGGGAAGTAATAAAGACCTGCAGGGGCAGTAAGCAGTAACCCCACTCCCCACCCCCACTTTGGCACTACCAGCTCTCACAGAGAAAGCGACCAAGTTGGACACTTGGGGCAGAATCATCTACTGCTGTTGGGAGCAGGAAGAAACTTAATTGCACAGGAGGACAAATTTCACAATCCCAACAGCAGAATTAACTTTTGCACTTAAGTTCCCAGAACTTTAAAGGCGGATCGAGCTTACCGGTGGCAAGCATTGGGAAGCTCTTTTGCATCATTAACACATTGAACATGCTCATTATAAGACCATCACAATAGAATTTAGTTTTCGCTCCAATTACGTTATCCATGAGTGAGAAATACGTGCCTTCAGATTCATGACTGTACATGGGTGTCATGCACCAGGCGAGGTAGTCCTCTTCTTGGAGTAAGTAGCTGCTATCCTGCCCTCTTTCAGGACCAGTTCTCTTTGGCAGGCTGTGATTGAGTTCGGCTGGTAGTTGTTCAAGGTGCACATTGTGTGACCAAGGGGAGGAGGATTGGATCAACAGGGCAAGGGTCAATGAGGCAGGGTCATTGGGAAAGGATGGAACTGGGCCAGGTAAAGGTGCAAGTTTCAGCAGGGCAGGGTGGGAGGGTATCCGAGCAAAGAAGCCAGACTGTCTGGTGAATTATTAAAGGGTAAGCATGTTATGAATGCGTTTGTTCTGTTGTTAGGTGATGGAGGGGCTTACTGGACAGTGAGCATGGGAAAGAAATTAGTCTATGAGGTGATTCACTGATGTCCAGGGTTAAGTTTTGAGGGTTTGAATGAAGGTACTGGGAAGCAGAGGAGACAGTGACAGCGAGGAGGTGGGTGATGTTGTTTCTGGTATGTTGGTAGTTGCAGAGTTTTAGGTGGGTACTGGATGGTGGACGGTTGAAGGGGGGGGGGGGGGGGATTAGAGTCTGGAGGGACATGGGAACATTGATGGTTATGGACTTAGAGGGGAGATCAAGCATTTCAGAAAAAAAAAAATCAAGGGAAACAGGGGGAGGAATGAGAATCTGCTATTGGTGAAAGATGATGGGGTGAACTTGGTGGGTGATAGAAGTTGCAATGGAAGGTGTTGGAGCATCTTTGAAAAGTAATGGCCGACTAAAAGGGCAACCCAAGAACCATGAATCAACAGGATGGAGAATCATGCTCAGGTATATTCTCCCCTCTAAATTCAGTCCCCCAAGACAGCAATGTTCCTCCATAACTCATGGGTCCTCATTCAAGTGAGATTCCAGAAAAGTCAGGAGCTGCAGTAAACTATGTGCTGAAGGACATCTCCTGCAGTCAAGAAAACAAAGAAACTGTGATATTTTTCTGTTGGTAATATTGAACTGGAAGGCAAGCTGTTGGGGAATTGTTGAGTACGGTAATTGGAGTAAGAGTGTGAGAATCTCGCTAACAATAAGGAAGTGGTTTTGATATGGTAATTAACCGAGAGGGACTTACATAGATACATAGAAGATAGGAGCAGGAGGAGTCCTTTCGGCCCCTCGAGCCACTCCGCCATTCATCACGATCATGGCTGATCATCTAACTCAATAGCCTAATCCCGCTTTCTTCCCGTAGCCTTGATTCCATTCTCCCCAAGAGCTCTATCTAGCTGCCTCTTGAATATATTCAATGTTTTAGCATCAACTACTTCCTATGGTAATGAATTCCACAGGCTCACCACTCTTTGGGTGAAGAAATGTCTCCTCATCTCTGTCTGAATCCTCAGACTGTGACCCCTGGTTCTGGACATACCCATCAAACAGATGTCTACATAAAGCAATAACAGGAGTAGACATGAGTGGGTTGTTTTGGTTCAAAGGAGAATATATACAGGTTTTTTTTAAAAAAACGTGCAAAGGAAGTATAGAGATAGGGGGCTGGTTTCTCCGGTCGCTTACACCGAAATCGCTTCGAGCTCCCAGCAGATAGCAGGAATAGCTGGTCAGAACTCCCAAGAAGCAGGTTGAAAAAAACAGACCTGAAGAACCAGCTGCTGTTAGTCTCAGAGGACACGCCAAGAGAAAACAAAGTCACTGTGTGGTAAATGTTATTTGGATTCTGCAGATTATAAAATTTATAAGGAGTTGCTGAATAGAAATGGGGAAGGTTAGCTCTAAGGGTAGTTATGGTAAGATCTTTTGTAACTACTTCAAAGGGGATGCACTGTAGCAGAGTGGTTAGCATTGTTGCTTCACAGCTCCAGGGTCCCAGGTTCGATTCCCGGCTGGGTCACTGACTGTGCGGAGTCTGCACGTTCTTCCCCTGTCTGTGTGGGTTTCCTTCGGGTGCTCCGGTTTCCTCCCACAGTCCAACGATGTGCAGTTTAGGTAGATTGGCCAAGCTAAATTGCCCTTAGTGTCCAAAATGGTTAGGTGGGGTTACTGGGATAGGGTGGAGGTGTGGGCTTAAGTAGGATGCTGTTTCCAAGGGCTGATGCACTCGATGGGCCAAATGGCCTCCTTCTACACTGTAAACACTATCCTTCTATTGTTACTGTTTGAAATCATTTCTATGTTGAAGTGTAATTTAATTTTCTTCTTTCTTCTTTAATAAACATTTACTTCACTATGATACCATCACAAGTTGCCAGGGTCACATCATTTCCAGATTTCAGGACCTCTCCTCACTATACACATTACAAACATCCATTTTGGCAGCTGTTTCAAGTTTCTCTTCTTGGATTTGGGCAGCTCGGCATTACTGAGAGCCGTGCCATAACTCTGTTGACTGAGACAGTGGCAGAGAGGAGGGAAGTGGTAACTCCACAGATCCCGGGTGGAGGCAGCAACAATCTGCTTGTTTAGACCCTCGAGCATCCAGATAGATGGTCATGGCTGATAAGTGGGTGGGTGGCACATCTAAGATGCAAAGGCAAATGTTAACATGATCCACTGCAGTTGATGAAATCAGAGGGAAGGCACAGACCCTTTCCTTGCTGAGAGATGTTATTGCCTTTGTCGAGTGTCAACACACCTCATCCACGCCCAGTATCACGGCTATACCCTATTTTTTATGCGATTGACATTAATAAACCGCAACAATGTAATTGATAAGAAACTGACAGCAAGGGTCTCACGATTATGTACCAATCATGGGGGTGGCGCTATACAGACTCAGCTTTCGCCATCCTCATCAATGCAGCATGTCTCCATGCACATGGAGATATGAACAAGAGGGCTACTCCAGGATGGGCTTCACCATGGTGGGGGGTACAGCGGAGGGAGACCAATATGTGGCAGCTGCTCTATGAAGACCTGCGTCCACAAGGACTGAGAGGCAATTCCATGGTGGTGGCATTAAAGTGGTTCCTTTCTGGGCCTTACTGGGGACCTGTGTGGGATATCCCAGTCTGCTACATTTAAGTGCATCCGGGAAGTGACAGGTGCTCTCTTGAGAACAGCACATGATTTTGTGAAATTCCGTTTGGTTCCTGAGAGCCAGGGAGCCAGAGCATTGTGTGTTGCTGCTGTTACAGGATTTCCACATGTACAAGGAGCTTTTGACTGAACTCATGTACCATTGAGAGCTCCCTGGGACGAGCCAGCTGCACTCATTTACAGTCACTAAATGTTCAGCTGGCGTGTGATAACACCACAAAAATCCTTCATATTTGTGCACGTTGCCCAGGGAGCTCTCACAATTCCTACATTCTGAATTATTGGCAAGTGCCACAAGTGTTTGGTTCACCTCAGTGATCGCATGGCCCTGCACCCATGGAACACCTAGATAACAAAGACACCTATGTCAGACTCCTATTTATCGATTACAGCTCAGCCTTCAGCACCATCATTCCTGCGAAACTCATCTCCAAACTCCGTGGCCTTGGCCTCGGCTCCTCCCTCTGCGACTGGATCCTGAACTTTCTAACCCGCAGGCCACAATCAGTAAAGATAGGCAGCAACACCTCCTAAACGATCATCCTCAACACCGGTGCCCCACAAGGCTGTGTTCTCAGCCCCCTACTATACTCCTTATACACTTATGACTGCGTGGCCAAATCCCCCTCCAACTCGATTTTTAAATTTGCTGATGACACCACCGTAATGGGTCAGATTTCAAACAATGACGAGACAGAGTAACAGGAATGAGATAGAGAATCTAGTGAACTGGTGCGATGACAATAATCTCTCCCTCAATATCAACAAAACAAAGGAGATTGTCATTGACTTCAGGAAGCGTAGTGGAGAACATGCCCCAGTCTACATCAATGGGAACGAAGTAGAAATGGTCGAGAACTTCAAGCTTTTAGGTGTACAGATCACCAACAACCTGTCCTGGTCCCCCCATGCCGACAATGTAGTTAAGAAAGCCCACCAACAACTCTACTTTCTCAGAAGGCTAAGGAAATTTGGCATGTCAGCTACAACCCTCACCAACTTCTCCAGATGCACCATAGAAAGCATTCTTTCTGGTTGTATCACAGCTCGGTATGGAGCCTGCTCTGCCCAAGACCGCAGGAAACTACAAAAGGTCATGAATGTAGCCCAGTCCATCACGCAAACCAGCCTCCCATCCATTGATTCTATCTATAAGTCCCGCTGCCTCAGAAAGGCAGCCAGCATAATTAAGGACCCCAAGCACCCCAGACATACTCTCTTCCACCTTCTTCAGTCAGGAAAAAGATACCAAAGTTTGAGGTTACGTACCAACAGACTCAAGAACAGTTTCTTCCCTCCGGCCATCAGACTTTTGAATGGACCTACCTCATATTAAGTTGATCTTTACTCTCCACCTTGCTATAACTGTAACATTATATTCTGCAGTCTCTCCTTCCTTCCCTGTGTATGGTATGCATTGTTTGCAAGAAACAATACTTTTCACTGTATACTACTACATGTGACAATAATAAATCAAAACAAAAGCATGACTGGCTTATCTGAGACAGGAGATACCCCCAAAGGACTTGGCTGAGGACACCAGTATAGAATCTTCTGTGTCGTTAAGGAGTATTCAACACCGTACATACCTTAACAAGACCCACCACTGAACTGATGAAAGGCCTGCTGAAAATGAGGTTCCACTGTTTGGGTTGCTAAGGCGAGCACTTCAGTATTCCCCACAGATAGTGTCCAGGGTCATTGTGGTGTGCTGCACAATATCACTCAATAAAGGGAATGTGTCTTCACAGAGGGAGAGATGGAGGACTGCGATGCCTCCTCTGAGGATGAGGAAATGGAAGGAGATGGTGAAGACCGGGATCAGGATGTTGTAGATGCACAGACAGGTGGCAAGGAGAGGCTGCAATGCGATAGACAGGCCCATGACAATCAAATCACTGACAGATTCTGGGCTGACCCCCACCCTTATTCTACACTTCTATCCCTTCTTTCTTCTCTATTGTTCTTCCCACTACCCCCTCTTTCCCCCTTCCCCTTCTTTCCATGTTCCCCGTCTTTCCGCACTCCTCTCCTTTTTTTCCCCTCTCGGCCTAACCACTCCCCTTTTTTCACCTTCACCTATTTCCCACTTGCCCCAATCTTTCCACTTGCCCCCATTTCACTTCCCTTTCCCCTTTCCTTCCCCTGCTATCCCCTACTTCACCTTCCCTCTTCACCCATTCCTCCCCTCTTTCCCTTCTCCCTCCCCTTCTCCCCCTTTCCCTTACTATCTTCCTGCCCTATGCTCTCTTCGGGCATCGCAGCCTCTCCTGCTGCTCCTCCCCTTCTCACCCCTCTTCCACCCCATCCCTATACACCCCACACTTGCCATTTTCTCTTCCAGTCCCTTTCTCTTCCTCCCCCTCGTCTGCCTTCACCCTACCCGCCCCTCATTGTTGTCTGCCTCCCCTATTCCTGTCCCCTCCTCTTTACCCCTCTTAACCCCATCCCTCCTGCTTCCCCTTCTGCCTCCTCTTCCTAGCCACACCCCCTTCCTGAACCCCTCGCCCTCCCCACCTCTTCCTGACCTCATCCTTCCTGACTCACTTGTCCTCTTCCTTCCCTCTCCCAGTCCCCCTCCCACTCATCCACCTGCTTCAACCCACCTTTTCCTGTTCCTCCGACATCGTCCCTGCCCCACTTTCCCCTTCTTGCCCGCTATTTCTCCCTGTCCCCTTTCTTCCTCCCAAACACCTGCTCTTTTCCACTTCCTGCCAATCTCCCCTTCCTCTCCCCGCTCTGCCCTCTCCAACAATACTTCCCCTGCTCCACTCTGCTCTTTCCCTTCCCCGCCTCTCTTTCCCCTCCTCTCTTTTCCCTCCTCTCTTTCACCTGTCCCCACTCTGCCCTCCTGTTTCCCCTCCACTAGTTCCCCCGGCCTCCTACCTTTGCACTCCCTACCTCATTTTCCCTCCTTTCCTACATTCCTCTACCTTCCCCTCCTTCACCCTCTCTGTCCCCCTTCTAACCCCTCCCCTTCCCTCTTTAGCCCCTGCCCTCTCCACTCCAACTCCCTTCTGACACCTCATCTTACCCCTTTAACTTTCCACGGCCTTGTTTCCCCTCTCTTCCCCCAGTTCTCCCCTTCTCTTTTTTCTCTTCCCCATCTCTCCTTGCTTCATTGCCGTCCCCCTCTTCTTGTTTATTCCTTCCCTCCTTTCCTCTCCCCCTTCCCTGACTGCTCCCTTCTCTTCCTGACCACCTCTCCTCCTGTTCCCTCCTCTTCCTGCCTCCTTCTTTTCCTGCCCCTCTCTTCTAGTCTCCTCTCCTCTCTTCCTGCCCACTGCACTTTTTTCTGCCTCTTTCCTTCCTGCTCCCACTGTCTTCTTGCCCCCCTTTCCTGGCTCCTTTACTTGCTCCCCCTTTCCTACACCTAGGATGGGGGAGGGGAATCAGGAGGGAGGGAGGGGGATGGGAGAAAGGAAGCGAATTGGGGGGGCGACGGAGGGATTTGAGGTGAGTTGATGGACAAAGGCTCGTCCTATGAGAAGTGGGTGAGGATGAGGCCTCCTTGGTGTTGCACCTTTGCCGCTGCCTTCCTCCACCCTCCGACTCCGCCTGTGGCTCCTCCCCAGGCTCTTCCACCACCCCTCCTGCTCTGCCTCCTCTTCCTCCTCAGGCGAGAAGGCATGTCTCTCCTCCTTCAGCATGTCACCCCCGCTGATGTGCCAGGTTGTGGAGGGAATAGCAGGCCACCACAAATCGGGAGGCCCCTTGAGGGGTGTACTTGATGGAACCATCAATTCACCAGACACGTGTTTCTGATGTGAATCTAGGCTTTAATCGACTTACTTCAGAGCCAGCCTGTTACCTGTCGATGAACTCGTAGTGACCCAGGCTGACTCTGGACACGGGTATTTATACAGCTGCACTAGGGGAGGAATCATGGGCGGAACCAAGGGTGGGGCCCAGTACAAGTTCCTAGGTGCTCCCAGCGCTACTCCCCCTAGTGGTAGGACAGCGCTACTGCGCTTACAACAACAGTGTGAATTAACATATATATTAACATATATTACATTCACCACATTCACCCCCTTCAAAAAAATCAAGTCCGGCGGGGGTGGTGGTCTAGTCTATAAAGTCAGTCTGTCCGGTGGTTCAATTGTCCGCTGAGACCTGCGGAGCACCGGGGTTGCAGCCTTTTGCGGTGGCTGGATGGGTGTTGTGTGCTGGGGTACGATGGGGGACTCCAGGGAGGGTTGTATCCGAGCTTCATACTCTCCTGGTTCGACCGGGGACTGGGGGCGCTGGGGGCTGGCCGGCGCGGGGGCACGGAACTGGTGGAGCGAGCTTGTGGGCTCGGGAGCACAAGGGGGCGGCAGCATGGGGTGTAGGGTGAGAGATCCTTCTGTGGGGGCAGCGGGGGCGCTGGATCCGACGGGTGCCAGATCCCGGAGGGATACAGTGTCCTGACGGCCGTCAGGGAACTCGACGAATGCGTACTGGTGGTTGGAGTGGAGCAGGCGCACCTTCTCAACAAGGGGGTCGGTTTTGTGCGCCCTGACGTGTTTCCTCAGGTCCGGTGTCCTCAGCCATGCCGGAAGTGAGACCCCCATGGTAGTACCCCTGGAAAAAATGAAGAGCCTCTCGTGAGGGGTCTGATTGGTCGCTGTGCACAAAAGGGACCTAATAGCGTGGAGCGCGTCTGGGAGGACTTCCTGCCACTGGGAGACTTGGAGCTTTCTAGACCGGAGGGTCAGTAGGACGGTCTTCCAGACCGTCGCGTTCACCCTTTCCACCTGCCCGTTCCCCCTGGGGTTGTAGCTGGTAGTCCTGCTCGAGGCAATGCCCTTGTCGAGCAGGTACTAACGCAGCTCGTCGCTCATGAAGGACGAACCCGGGTCACTGTGTACGTAGCTGGGGAAACCAAACAGGGTGAAGATGCTATGCAGAGCCCTAATGACTGTGTGAGAGGTCATGTCGGGGCACGGGATAGCGAATGGAAAGCGGGAGAACTCGTCTACGATGTTTAAGAAGTAAACGTTCTTGTTAGTTGAGGGGAGTGGCCCTTTGAAATCAATCGCGAGGTGTTCAAAGGGCCTAGAAGCCTTGACCAGGTGGGCCCTGTCTGGTCTATAGAAGTGCGGTTTGCACTCCGCACAGATCGGGCAGTCCCTGGTGACCGTTTTTACCTCCTCGTTGGAGAAAGGCAGGTTTCGGGCCCTAATGTAGTGGGCGAGCCGGGTGACCCCCGGGTGGCAGAGGTCATTGTGGATGGCTTTTTAATCGGTCGATCTGCGCGCTGGCGCATGTCCCGCGGGATAGGGCATCCGGAGGCTCATTGAGCTTCCCGGGTCGATATTTGATATCAATCCTCCACCTCAGAATTTTATCGTTTTTTTATTTTGCCCCTTTGCGAGTTGTCGAACATGAAGGCAACCGATCTTTGGTCGGTGATGAGGGTGAACCTCCTACCTGCGAGGTAGTGCCTCCAGTGACGGATAGCCTCCACAATGGCTTGTGCTTCTTTCTCGACTGAAGAGTGTCGGAGTTCTGAAGCGGAGAGGGTGCGGGACAAAAATGCAACTGGTCTCCCTGCCTGATTTAACGTGGCTGCAAGAGCTACCTCTGAGGCGTCGTTCGCTACCTGAAATGGGGTGGATTCATCCACCGCCTGCAAGGCCGCTTTAGCGATGACCTCCTAGATGTCGTCGAAGGCCTGGCGTGCCTCTGCTGACAGGGGAAATTGTGTGGTCCTAAAGAGTGGGCGGGCTTTGTCCGCATATTGAGGGACTCACTGGGCGTAGTCGGAAAAAAATCCCAAGCACCGTTTGAGGGCCTTGGGACAATGAGGGGGAGGGGGCGCACACGGTCCGGGTCGGGGCCCAGGACTCCGTTTTCCACGACATAGCCGAGGATGGCTAGTCTGGATGTGCGGAAAACGCATTTCTCCTTGTTGTACGTGAGATTCAGTTTCTGTGCCGTCTGGAGAAAACGATGGAGGTTGGCGTCGTGGTCCTGCTGGTCATAGCCGCAGATGGTAACATTGTCCAAGTACGGAAACGTGGCGCGCAGCCCGTACTGGTCCACCATTCGGTCCATTGCTTGTTGGAACACCGAGACCCCATTGGTGACGCCGAAAGGGGCCCAGAGGAAATGGAAGAGGCGGCCATCGGCCTCGAATGCCGTGTAGTGGCGGTCCCCCGGGCGGATTGGGAGCTGGTGGTATGCAGACTTCAGATCCACCGTGGAAAAGAGCCGGTTCTGGGCGATCTGGTTTACCATGTCTGCAATCCTGGGGAGGGGATACGCGTCGAGGAGCGTAAATCTATTTATAGTCTGACTGTAGTCGACCACCATACGGAATTTCCCCCCGGTCTTAACGACCACCACCTGAGCTCTCCAGGGACTATTGCTGGCCTCTATAACCCCCTCACTGAGTAGCCTTCGGACCTCTGCTCTGACAAATACCCTATCCTGCAGGCTATACCGCCTGCTACGAGTGGCTATGGGTTTACAGTCCTTAGTGAGATTGGCAAAAAGAGGAGGGAGGGGTTTCGCAGCGTAGTGAGGCTGCAGATCGTGAGTGGGGGCAGGGGCCCTCCGAAGCTGAGGGTGAGGCTCTTGAGGTTGCATTGGAAGTCTAGGCCTAATAAGAGTGGCGCGCAGAGTTCGGGCAAAATGTAGAGTTTGAACTTCGAGTAACTAGCGCCTCGGATTGTGAGTGTCGCGGCGGTGGGCCCCTGGATCTGGACCGAGTGGGAGCCCGAAGCGAGCGAGATAGTTTGCTGCGCGGGGAAAACGGGGAGTGAACAGCGTCTTACCAGGTCTGGATGTATGAAGCTCTCTGTGCTCCCGGAGTCGAAGAGGCATGGCGTTTTGCACCCGTTGATATGGACCTCTGCCATCGAGTTTCGTAGATTCTTTGGTCGTGATTGGTCCAGGGTGACCACGCTGAGTTGCGGGTAGTCGGCGGCTTGATCAGCTGAGCTGGAGTGGCCCGGTGATGACTGCCCTCTGAGTTCATAGTTTAGTTTGAAATCCTCCGCTGAGTTGTCCGAGCGCGGAGATGCCGATCGGGCCCGTGGGTCGCACGTGGCGGGCGGCGAGGAAGGTGGCGTCCAAGATGGCGGCCCCCATGAGTCGCACGTGGCGGGTGGCGAGGAAGGTGGCGTCCAAGATGGCGGCCCCCATGAGTCGCACATGGCCGGCCGCGTGGTGGAGGTTTTCCAAGATGGCAGCCCCCATGGATCGCACGTGGCTGGAGGGGGCGGAGTCGGGGCATAGGCCGCAGCGTTTCGGGCCCCGCGGGGCTGCGAGTGAGGGGAGCGGTTACTGCGAGTTGCTGGGGAGTTGGAAGCTGGGGTCCTTTTAGCGAGGCACACTCTTGTGTAATGCCCTTTTCGGCCACAGCTGCTGCAGGTCACGTTGCGGGCCGGGCAGTGCTGCCGCGGGTGCTGATTCTGGCCACAGAAATGGCAGGCTGGAGCCGCATAGTGGCTAGCTGGGGCAGCATAGTGGCTGGCTGGGGCAGCATGGTGGCTGGCTGGGGCAGCATAGTGGCTAGCTGGGGCAGCATAGTGGCTGGCTGGGGCAGCATGGTGGCTGGCTGGGGCAGCATGGTGGCTGCGCGGCCGTGTAGCACAGGCCTAGGGGGGTCGCTGGTCGGGGACCCATGATTGGGTCGCGGGGTCCGCGGGGAACGAGTTAAGGCTGCAGAAGGAGACCTCCATCGTGGTCGCAGCTTCCACAGTCGTTTCTAAGTCCTGGGCCCCCCTTTCCAGCAGTCATTGGCGCACATAGTTAGACCTGAGGCCCGCTACAAAAACATCACGTACCGCCGATTCCCTGTGTTCAGCCGCGGTAACCGCTTGGTAATTACAGTCATTCAACAAATTGTTAAGTTCTCTTGGGAATTCGGCGAGTGATTCCGTAGGCCGCTGATGGCGAGTCGTAAACACACGGCGAGCGTAAACTTAATTAATTGGCCTTACATACATTTTTTCGAGAACTGCTAGCGCCGCAGTATATGAACTGGCCGAGTTTAGTTGCGTCGAGATTCTATGGCTCACCCTCGAGTGCAGTAGACTTAGCTGCTGATCCTCTGTAGTTTCGGCTGTGCTCGCTTCGGCCAGGTGGGCCTTGAAGCACCGCATCCAGTGGGAGAAGATTTCTTTAGCCTCTGCATCCTGCGGGTTGAGTTCCAGGCGTCCAGGCTTGAGGGCCGATTCCATAATCGATCTTTTACTGTTCTTAAGTCGATTAAATTGATGGAACAATCAATTCACCAGACACGTGTTTCCGATGTGAATCTAGGCTTTAATCAACTTACTTCAGAGCCAGCCTGTTACCTGTCGATGAACTTGTAGTGACCCAGGCTGACTCTGGACACGGGTACTTATACAGCTGCACTAGGGGGAGGAGTCATGGGCGGAACCAAGGGTGGAGCCCAGTACAAGTTCCTAGGTGCTCCCAGCACTACTCCCCCTAGTGGTAGGACAGCGCTACTGTGCTTACAACAACAGTGTGAATTAACATATATTACATTCACCACAGCACTGCAGCACACCAGAGCGGTCCAGGCATTGTAACGGCATTTTGAGCATGTGGTAGTCACCACTGTTGTATTGTGTATACTGCATACGAGGGTATTACGGTAAGGCCCCTGTGCTACAGGTATGGGGGTAGATCCCTGCCTGCTGGCTCAGCCCAGTAGGTGGAATATAAATGTGTGGGCTCTCCGAGCTGCAGGCATCTCGGCAGCAGCTGCGGGAGGCTCCACATCTCTGCGTAATAAAGCCTCGATTACTCTCTACTCTTGTTTCGTCATAATTGATAGTGCATCAATTTATTAAGCTGAGATTTTAAAACGATGGATCTCCGCATCAAGGCTGATCACCAGCAGCTGCACCCTCAAGCAGACAACGGCATGTCGGCCTTCGCACATTGGCTAGTCTGCTTCGAGACATACGTCGGATCTGCGACTGAAACACCCTCCAGATCCTCAACACACGGCTGAGCTCAGACATCTTCCCCCTCATCCGGGACGCGCCGACATACACTGAGGCCATGGTACTACTGAAGGAGAACTACACTCAGCAGACCACAAAATCTACGCCAGGCACCTCCTCTGCACGCGGCATCAACTCCCCGGTGAGTCTGTGGAAGATTTCTGGCGTGCCCTGCAACTCCTAGTGAGAGACTGCGATTGCCAGGCCGTTTCGGCCGATGAACATTCAGACCTGCTACTAAGAGACGCGTTTGTTACAGGCATAGGGTCGGCCTACATCCGCCAGCGCCTCTTAGAAGGGGCTACCCTCGACCTCGCGGCGACCAAGAAACTAGTGCTCTCGCTCACAGTCGCCTCACGCAATATACAGGTGTATGCCCCCAACCGCACGGCCCACCCCTCCTGGGCATCGTGGACCCCGCCAGCGAACCTACCGTGCACCCCACCAGCGACCTCCCCCAGTCAACCTCAGGCCTGTGCTGCGTGGCAACCACACTACCCCGGGGGGACCCAAGTGCTACTTCTGCGGACAGTCAGAACATCCCCGACAACGCGGCCTGGCTCTCCAAGGCCTGTGGTAAGAAAGGACACTTTGCTGCTGTGTGCCAGGCCCACTTGGTCGCCGCTGTTGCCCCGGCACCCCCATGTGCGACCCGCGGGCACCGCCATCTTCCTCGCCTCATACCTCGTGTGGCCCGTGGGCGCTGCCATCTTCCTCGCCTCAGACCACGAGCGGCCTATGGGCGCCGCCATCTTGCTCCCCTCACAACACATGTGGCCCATGGGCGCGGGCATCTTGCCTGCCATCTTGCTCGCCTCGCATGTGCGGCCCGTGGGCGCTGCCATCTTGCCTGCCTCAGGACACGTGTGGCCCATGGGCGCCGCCATCTTCCCCGCCTCAGGACCCCTGCTCGTCGGACACCTCATCGGGCTGCTCATCGCCTGCAATCGCCTCCGACCAGCCACGTCTGGCCTCTGTCACGATCGACCAGTCCTGACCGCACAACCTTGCGACCGCTTCGACGACAGTGAAGGTCGACGGCCACAAGATATCCTGCCTTCTGGACTATGGGGGCACTGAGAGCTTCATCCACCCCGATATGGTAAGGCGCTGCTCCCTCGCGGTACACCCCACCAACCAGAGAATCTCCCTGGCCTCACCATCCAGGGCATAGAGTTCAGCGGCTTCCGGTTCTACGTCCTCCCCAACCTCTGGGCTGCCTTGCTACTCGGCCTGGACTTCCAGTGCATCCTCCAGAGCCTAACCGTGAAATTTGGCGGGCCCCTACCACCCCTTACTGTATGCGGCCTCACGACCCTTAAGGTCGACCTACCTTCTCTGTTTGCGAACCTCACCCCGGATTGCAAACTCGTCGCCACCAGGAGCAGACGGTACAGCGCTCAGGACAGGACCTTCATCAGGTCTGAGGTCCAGCGGCTGCTGCGGGAAGGTATTATCGAGGCCAGCAACAGCCCCTGGAGAGCCCAAGTGGTAGTGGTGAAAACTGGGGAGAAAAACAGGATGGTCATTGACTACAGTCAGACCATCAATCGGTTTACACAGCTCAACGCGTACCCCCTCCCATGCATATCTGATATGGTCAATCAGATTGCACAGTACTGGGTCTTCTCGACAGTGGACCTGAAATCTGCCTACCACCAGCTCCTCATTTGCAAGGCGGACCGCCAGTACACTGCATTTGAGGCAGATGACCGCCTTTACCACTTCCTTAGGGTTCTGTTCGGCGTCACTAACAGGGTCTTGGTCTTCCAACGGGAGATGGACCGAATGGTTGACCAGTATGGACTGCGGGCCACTTTCCCGTACCTGGATAACGTCACCATCTGCAGCCATGACCAGCAGGACCATGACGCTAACCTTTCCAAATTCCTCCACACCACCAAACTCCTCAACCTCAACTACAACAAGGACCGATTGGCCATACTCGGCTATGTGGTTCAGAACAGAGTTCTAAGGCCCGATCCCGATTGCATGCAACCTCTCATGGAGCTCCCCCACCCCCACTGCCCCAAGGCCCTCAAACGATGCCTCGGGTTCTTCTCGTACTCCGCCCAGTGGGTCCCAAACTATGCGGACAAGGCCCGCCCACTCATTCACTCCACCGCTTTCCCACTAACGGCCGTGGCTCACCAGGCCTTCAACCGAATCAAGGCCGACATCGCCAAGGCCGCGATGCACGCGGTCGACGAGACGCTCCCCTTCCAAGTCAAGAGCGATGCATCAGACGTCGCTCTGGCCGCCACCCTCAACCAGGCAGGCAGGCCCGTGGCATTCTTTTCCCGCACCCTCCATGGCGCCGAAATTCGACACTCCTCTGTTGAAAAGGAAGCCCAAGCCATCGCTGAAGCTGTGCGGCATTGGAGGCATTACCTGGCCAGCAGGAGATTCACTCTCCTCACTGACCAAAGGTCGGTAGCCTTCATGTTTAACAACACACAGCGGGGTCAGATCAAAAATGATAAAACCTTGAGGTGGAGGATCGAGCTCTCCACCTACAATTACGAGATTTTATATCGCCCGGGTACGCTCAACGAGCCCCCCGATGCCCTATCCCGAGGTACATGTGCCAGCACACAAGTGGACCGACTCCGCACCCTGTATGACGATCTCTGTCACCCAGGGGTCACCCGCTTTTATGACTTCATAAAAGCCCGCAATCTGCCCTTCAGGAGGTCAGGGCTATTACGAGAGACTGCCAGGTCTGCGCGGAGTGTAAACCGCACTTCTACTGGCCAGACCGTGCGCGCCTGGTGAAGGCCTCCCACCCCTTTGAACGCCTCAGCGTGGACTTCAAAGGGCCCCTCCCCTCCACTGACCGCAACACATACTTTCTCAATGTGGTCGATGAGTCCTCGAGATTCCCCTTTGCCCTCCCATGCCCCGACATGACATCTGCCACCGTCATCAAAGCCCTCAACACCATTTTCGTGCTGTTCGGTTTCCCCGCCTTCGTCCACAGCGACCGGGGATCCTCATTTATGAGCGATGAGCTGTGCCAGTACCTGCTCAACAGGGGCATTGCCTCGAGCAGGACAACCAGCTACAACCCCCGGGGAAACGGGCAGGTGAAGCGGGAGAATGGTTCGGTCTGGAGGGCTGTCCAGCTGGCCCTAAGGTCCAGAAATCTCCCGGCCTCCCGCTGGCAGGAGGTCCTCCCCGACGCCCTTCACTCCATTCGGTCGCTCCTGTGCACTGTGACTAACGAAACTCCCCATGAACGTCTCTTTGCCTTCCCCACAAAGTCCACCTCCGGGGTTTCGCTCCCAACATGGCTGGCAGTTCCAGGACCCATTATCCTCCGCAAGCACGTGCGGCTCCACAAGGCGGACCCATTGGTTGAGAGGGTACAGCTACTCCACACAAACCCACGGTACGCCTACATAGCGTACCCCGACGGCTGCCAAGACACAGTCTCCCTCAGGGACCTGGCACCAGCTGGGTCCCCATACACCCCCCCCCTCCCCTCTGCCCCGGCGCCACCCTCCCTCCCCCCGGCGCAGCCCACCACAGCCCCCGCTCCAGGACGATCCGCCCTCCACTTGGTCCCACCCGTGGATGAGGTTGACATGCTCCCGGAGTCACCGACAACCGAACCAACGCCTGAATCACCACCACAACTGCGGCGCTCGCAATGACGGATCAAGTCGCCCGACCGTCTAAATTTGTAACCTCTTTCTTAAATTTTAAACAACCTGTATGTAAATAGTTTCCACCACCCCCGCTGGACTCTTTTTCTTTTAAACAGGGGGTGAATGTGGTAGTCACCACTGTTGTATTGTGTATACTGCATACGAGGGTATTACGGTAAGGCCCCTGTACTATAGGTACGGGGGTAGATCCCTGCCTGCTGGCTCCGCCCAGTAGGCGGAGTATAAATGTGTGGGCTCTCCGAGCTGCAGGCATCTCGGCAGCAGCTGCGGGAGGCTCCACATCTCTGTGTAATAAAGCCTCGATTACTCTCTACCCTCATCTCGTCGTAATTGATAGTGCATCAGAGCAGTCCGATGCACCGCTCAATGACAGCGCAGGATCTCCGCCTCGGTCTCCAGCCTCCACACTGGCGTCATCAGCGGGTACCCCTTATCCCCCAAGAGCCGACCCGTCATCCTGGGGTGGCCCTCGAATATGCTAGGGATCTGCGAATGTCCCAGGATGTAGCTTTCATGCACACTCCCTGGGAAGCATGCACACATGTGCTTGATCCATTGTGCCATCGTGCCTCCGGACCTGGGGCATCCCGGCGATTGCGGTGAATCCTGCAGCCCGGCATCTTGATTGGCTTGGTCCAGCTTGAAGTTTATATAGTCAGCTGCCCGGGCATACAGAGCACCCGTGACTTCAGGAATGCACTTGTGGGCTATAGCTTAGGAAATGCCACACACGACCCAGCTTGAGCCCTGGAATGAACCTGTTACATAGGAATTCAGAGCTGCCACTGGGAGCGGGTGTGTTCCTGCTCCACAGTGTGCCACATTCATAAGGACATGGCACAGGTGCCGAACTGTCTCTTTGGGCCCCTCTGGGGTCCCTCCTCGGTCTGGTGGGCAGCCGGGTCATCAGGGTGTCCGGCGGCCCCCTGCACATGGGATGCCACCTCCAGGATGTGTCGACATTGCTGCCTTCTCCGGCGTCTTGCCACCTGGACTGCCACCAGCACCGCAAGGGTATCCTCCACAGGATCGACAACACCAGCCTTCCTGGTCTGTGGGGATTGGAGGAGAGTGATTAACTTCCATCCTGGGACCCTCAAATCACCATGCCTACCCCACCCTTATGTGTCCCGCCTTCTCTCAGAGTGCCATCCACCGAGCCAGTTGTGCTGGAAAAGCTCTGCACACTCATCCCCCGGCCACAGCAGGAGCCCATAGATCCCAGATCCCTGCCGGGAACATTAGGGAGGCCGTGCTCAGGTGCCCTTCCCTGATCCGCACACTCACCCTTTGATCGTGAGGATATCCCCAGAGCTGAAGCCCATATCTTGGATGTTTGATTGTTGGCTGCTGCCTCTATGGTGATGACGCTTCTTGAGTTCAGACAAAGAGCTCATTCTTCAAGGTTTGATTGAAATGCAATGCAATGCTCATCCTGTCAGACATTGCACATGTACCCACAGGCAGCTAATTGAGAGCAGCAAAGTGTTCTCACTACTAACAAGGCCAATTCCTTATTAGCAATAGCCTTCAGCCTTGCAGCTAGAGTCTGTTCATAGTCAAAGGGAATTAAAGTGACATTCCGCATATAACCAAGGACAGGTTTGTGTCATGGTCGTGGTTGGTGGGACAGGCAGCAGCTGTAGTACCCCCTGTTATGAGTAGCCACAATATTTGGAGATGGCCTGAAGGCCTCGCAGACGAAAAGCTCCTGAACACCCGCCCAGGGGCAACCCCAATCCTGGAACACCTCAGCTCCCAACAAAGCCCAACCCTCCACTGCAGCGGCAGCTCCAGTCCCTTCAGGTGCCTGACTGAAAATGCAAATGGCTGCTCACTTACTCGGTTCTCCTCAGCAGCCACTGCACCAGCTTCACTTTTTTTAAAAAGGAGAGCTAAACAGCGCATGATTCCTTGCTGGGGAGCCGGTTAATTCCCGGAAAGCCGTTACATTCAACTTCCATCTCACTAATGTTGTGGGGCGCTGCCATGGACCCGGAAATTCTCCGGCCGTACCATCAGCTAAAGCCGGCTTTATGCTGCATTGCCTGCTAGCCCCCCACGAGACAGAGGATTGGTGCAGCTTTGCGCTGTTTTTTCGGGTGTAAAACACCACTGTTCCCACGCCGGCGTCAGCACTTAGTCTTCACATCAGAGAATCCAGCCCAGGATACTTATCTGGAATCTTGACAAGGATCAGAAATCATTCTGGTGAAAGTGCAGAACACCTCAACGAGGGAATGGTGATGAGGAGGCCAGTGGCAGGGTCTTTTTGCCGGGGGGGGTTCATGTGACCAGCTAATTGGGCCGGAGAGCGCGAATCCAGGAGTTGAGCGGGGACTGGAGTCGAAGTAGTCATAGAATTTACAGTTCAGAAGGAACCCATTCGGCCCATCGAATTTGCACTGGCAGTTAAACCCACGCTTCCACCCGATCCCCGTAAAACCCACTAACCTTTTGCACACTGGGGGGCAATTTAGCATGGCCAATCCACCTAACCTGCACATCTTGATTGTGGAAGGAAACCGGAGCACCCGGAGGAAACCCACGGAAACACAGGGAGAAAGGGCAAACTCCGCACAGACAGCCACCTGAGGCTGGAATTGAACCCTGAACCCTGGAGCTGTGAGGCAGCAGTGCTAACTGGTAGAACATTTCTGCTACTTTGCATATAGTTTATTCCTTAAATTAAATAATTTGTTGAGTTACTAAACTTGGTGGTCGTCCATCCTTGAATTCCAACAAGGAGACTGGCATTTCTGGTGATGGTGATTTGCAAAACAACATTAGCATGAAACTGAAGATCCTGAGGAATGAGCTGTAAGTGGCATTACTGTGTGTGGGGCCAGTGTCTGCTGTATGTGTATGGGAGAGTTTGATCATCTATTTAGCAAGCCTTTTGGCAGAGTTGTGAACCCAATGTCAACAGTTCGAACCGCACAGCTGCCGAACACTATTTGATAGGGCGGAATTTGTAGTTCTGCCTGGTCAAAGTTCAGGTTTTATAACACGTGTTTCGAGGAAGTGGAGAGGTTGGTGGAGGTGGAAAATAATAAACGCAACTGAGCAGCTTTCCTGGGGAAGGGTTAGGATTTGGGTAAGTTGGAATTTTAATTCTCTGAGCGAGTTACAGGGATTGGTAACTGTACCGGGGAAGGATGTGATCCTTGTTATTGTTCACAGAGCCTCACCCTGCTGAGGTTAGCCGGCCCGGGACAGGGGCCAACACCGCAGCTCATTAACCAGATTGGCCGGATCGCCTCACCCTGGCCCCCTCACAGATCGGCGGCTTTGAGAACTCCAGACGCGCACTGTTAAAGAGCCATTGCTGAATAACTCAACTGTGAAGCCAAGTTGTGGGAGGGAGAACATGTTGCTGATGGTGCAGGCTTGTGCTGAGGGCTGGCTGCACACTCACTGCCCTGTGCTGAGTGTGGGCTGGCTGCACACTCACTGCCCTGTGCTGAGGGTGGGCTGCACACTCACTGCCCTGTGCTGAGGGTGGGCTGCACACTCACTGCCCTGTGCTGAGAGTGGGCTGGCTGCACACTCACTGCCCTGTGCTGAGTGTGGGCTGGGTGCACACTCACTGCCCTGTGCTGAGGGTGGGCTGGCTGCACACTCACTGCCCTGTGCTGAGGGCGGGCTGCACACTCACTGCCCTGTGCTGAGGGTGGGCTGCACACTCACTGCCCTGTGCTGAGGGTGGGCTGCACACTCACTGCCCTGTGCTGAGGGTGGGCTGCACACTCACTGCCCTGTGCTGAGGGTGGGCTGCACACTCACTGCCCTGTGCTGAGTGTGGACTGGCTGCACACTCACTGCCCTGTGCTGAGTGTGGGCTGCACACTCACTGCCCTGTGCTGAGGCTGGGCTGGCTGCACACTCACTGCCCTGTGCTGAGGGCTGGCTGCACACTCACTGCCCTGTGCTGAGGGTGGGCTGCACACTCACTGCCCTGTGCTGAGGGTGGGCTGCACACTCACTGCCCTGTGCTGAGGGTGGGCTGCACACTCACTGTCCTGTGCTGAGGGTGGGCTGGCTGCACACTCACTGCCCTGTGCTGAGGGTGGGCTGGCTGCACACTCACTGCCGTGTGCTGAGGGTGGGCTGCACACTCACTGCCCTGTGCTGAGGGTGGGCTGCACACTCACTGCCCTGTGCTGAGGGTGGGCTGCACACTCACTGCCCTGTGCTGAGTGTGGGCTGCATACTCACTGCCCTGTGCTGAGGGTGGGCTGGCTGCACACTCACTGCCCTGTGCTGAGGGTGGGCTGCACACTCACTGCCCTGTGCTGAGGGTGGGCTGCACACTCACTGCCCTGTGCTGAGGGTGGGCTGGCTGCACACTCACTGCCCTGTGCTGAGGGTGGGCTGCACACTCACTGCCCTGTGCTGAGTGTGGGCTGCACACTCACTGCCCTGTGCTGAGTGTGGGCTGCACACTCACTGCCCTGTGCTGAGGGTGGGCTGCACACTCATTGCCCTGTGCTGAGTGTGGGCTGCACACTCACTGCCCTGTGCTGAGGGCTGGCTGCACACTCACTGCCCTGTGCTGAGGGTGGGCTGCACACTCACTGCCCTGTGCTGAGGGTGGGCTGGCTGCACACTCACTGCCCTGTGCCGAGGGTGGGCTGCACACTCACTGCCCTGTGCTGAGGGCTGGCTGCACACTCACTGCCCTGTGCTGAGGGTGGGCTGCACACTCACTGCCCTGTGCTGAGGGTGGGCTGCACACTCACTGCCCTGTGCTGAGGGCTGGCTGCACACTCACTGCCCTGTGCTGAGGGTGGGCTGCACACTCACTGCCCTGTGCTGAGGGTGGGCTGCACACTCATTGCCCTGTGCTGAGTGCGTGTCGCGTCTTTTCGTCCGACGTCACTTCGTCCAACGACACTTCGTCCACGTCTTTTGGTCCAACGTCTTTTTGTCCGCCCGTCTTTTGGTCCAACGTCACTTCGTCCAATTATCCAATTACAAATTAACTCCGTTAATTTACTTGCTAAAATGCAAGTAATTGATAAAATGCAAGTAAAATGCAAGTTGAAAAATGCAGTTAAAAAGTTAAAAAATCTAAAAATGCAGTTAAAAAATCTAAAAGTTTACTAATTACTTAAAATTCCCGAAATTACTTAAAATTGATGTAAATTGTAAATTCCCGAAATTCCCTAAAAGTTAGATTTCCAGAACTGTACCCGAGAGAGAATAATGGGGAGAGGACAAGATGATTTGATATTCTACAATTCTGACAGACACAGATATAAGTGGGAGTCTAATTGGATTTAGACAATGAGTGCAGTTCTGAAAGAAGCAGATTTAAACTCGATTTTCGTCGAGTGATTAAAACCTCTGGTTGGCAGTGGGTTCTGACATTACAGGTCTGAAATGATCAAATATTCCATCAGATACAATGGCTCTCATCACTCTGGAGCATACATGGGTGAATATCCTGCAGCTTATCTTAATAATGTCTGGAGATCAAGCAGCACAAATGCAGAACTCAACTTCAAGAGGCGAAATAGGTGGAGAGGATCCTTGAGCAGTAACATTGAAAAACTAAATTAAACTATTTGTAATTGGATAATTGGACGAAGTGACGTTGGACCAAAAGACGGGCGGACAAAAAGACGTTGGACCAAAAGACGTGGACGAAGTGTCGTTGGACGAAATGACGTCGGACGAAAAGACATAGCACCGCTGAGTGTGGGCTGCACACTCACTGCCCTGTGCTGAGGGCTGGCTGCACACTCACTGCCCTGTGCTGAGGGTGGGCTGCACACTCACTGCCCTGTGCTGAGGGTGGGCTGGCTGCACACTCACTGCCCTGTGCTGAGGGCTGGCTGCACACTCACTGCCCTGTGCTGAGGGTGGGCTGCACACTCACTGCCCTGTGCTGAGGGCCGGCTGCACACTCACTGCCCTGTGCTGAGGGTGGGCTGCACACTCACTGCCCTGTGCTGAGGGTGGGCTGCACACTCGCTGCCCTGTGCTGAGGGTGGGCTGCACACTCACTGCCCTGTGCTGAGGGTGGGCTGCACACTCACTGCCCTGTGCTGAGGGTGGGCTGCACACTCACTGCCCTGTGCTGAGGGTGGGCTGGCTGCACACTCACTGCCCTGTGCTGAGGGCTGGCTGCACACTCACTGCCCTGTGCTGAGGGCTGGCTGCACACTCACTGCCCTGTGCTGAGGGCTGGCTGCACACTCACTGCCCTGTGCTGAGGGTGGGCTGGCTGCACACTCACTGCCCTGTGCTGAGGGTGGGCTGGCTGCACACTCACTGCCCTGTGCTGAGGGCTGGCTGCACACTCACTGCCCTGTGCTGAGGGTGGGCTGCACACTCACTGCCCTGTGCTGAGGGCTGGCTGCACACTCACTGCCCTGTGCTGAGGGCTGGCTGCACACTCACTGCCCTGTGCTGAGGGTGGGCTGCACACTCACTGCCCTGTGCTGAGGGTGGGCTGCACACTCACTGCCCTGTGCTGAGGGCTGGCTGCACACTCACTGCCCTGTGCTGAGGGCTGGCTGCACACTCACTGCCCTGGGTTGAGGGCTGGGTGCACACTCACTGCCCTGTGCTGAGGGCTGGGCTGGCTGCACACTCACTGCCCTGTGCTGAGTGTGAGCTGGCTGCACACTCACTGCCCTGTGCTGGGGGTGGGCTGCACACTCACTGCACTGTGCTGAGGGTGGGCTGCACACTCACTGCACTGTGCTGAGGGTGGGCTGCACACTCACTGCCCTGTGCTGAGGGTGGGCTGCACACTCACTGCCCTGTGCTGAGGGTGGGCTGCACACTCACTGCCCTGTGCTGAGTGTGAGCTGGCTGCACACTCACTGCCCTGTGCTGGGGGTGGGCTGCACACTCACTGCCCTGTGCTGAGGGCTGGCTGCACACTCACTGCCCTGTGCTGAGGGCTGGCTGCACACTCACTGCCCTGTGCTGAGGGCTGGGCTGGCTGCACACTCACTGCCCTGTGCTGAGGGTGGGCTGCACACTCACTGCCCTGTGCTGAGGGCTGGCTGCACACTCACTGCCCTGTGCTGAGGGCTGGCTGCACACTCACTGCCCTGTGCTGAGGGCTGGCTGCACACTCACTGCCCTGTGCTGAGGGCTGGCTGCACACTCACTGTCCTGTGCTGAGGGTAGGCTGCACACTCACTGCCCTGTGCTGAGGGCTGGCTGCACACTCACTGCCCTGTGCTGAGGGCTGGGTGCACACTCACTGCCCTGTGCTGAGGGCTGGGTGCACACTCACTGCCCTGTGCTGAGGGCTGGCTGCACACTCACTGCCCTGTGCTGAGGGCTGGCTGCACACTCACTGCCCTGTGCTGAGGGCGGGCTGCACACTCACTGCCCTGTGCTGAGGGTGGGCTGGCTGCACACTCACTGCCCTGTGCTGAGGGTGGGCTGGCTGCACACTCACTGCCCTGTGCTGAGGGTGGGCTGGCTGCACACTCACTGCCCTGTGCTGAGGGTGGGCTGCACACTCACTGCCCTGTGCTGAGGGTGGGCTGGCTGCACACTCACTGCCCTGTGCTGAGGGCTGGCTGCACACTCACTGCCCTGTGCTGAGGGCTGGCTGCACACTCACTGCCCTGTGCTGAGGGTGGGCTGGCTGCACACTCACTGCCCTGTGCTGAGGGCTGGCTGCACACTCACTGCCCTGTGCTGAGGGTGGGCTGGCTGCACACTCACTGCCCTGTGCTGAGGGCTGGCTGCACACTCACTGCCCTGTGCTGAGGGCTGGCTGCACACTCACTGCCCTGTGCTGAGGGCTGGCTGCACACTCACTGCCCTGTGCTGAGGGCTGGCTGCACACTCACTGCCCTGTGCTGAGGGCTGGCTGCACACTCACTGCCCTGTGCTGAGGGCTGGCTGCACACTCACTGCCCTGTGCTGAGGGTGGGCTGGCTGCACACTCACTGCCCTGTGCTGAGGGTGGGCTGGCTGCACACTCACTGCCCTGTGCTGAGGGGGGGCTGCACACTCACTGCACTGTGCTGAGGGTGGGCTGCACACTCACTGCCCTGTGCTGAGGGTGGGCTGCACACTCACTGCCCTGTGCTGTGGGTGAGCTGGCTGCACACTCACTGCCCTGTGCTGAAGGCTGGGCTGCACACTCACTGCCCTGTGCTGAGGGTGGGCTGGCTGCACACTCACTGCCCTGTGCTGAGGGCTGGCTGCACACTCACTGCCCTGTGCTGAGGGTGGGCTGCACACTCACTGCCCTGTGCTGAGGGTGGGCTGCACACTCACTGCCCTGTGCTGAGGGCTGGCTGCACACTCACTGCCCTGTGCTGAGGGCTGGCTGCACACTCACTGCCCTGTGCTGAGGGTGGGCTGGCTGCACACTCACTGCCCTGTGCTGAGGGTGGGCTGGCTGCACACTCACTGCCCTGTGCTGAGGGCTGGCTGCACACTCACTGCCCTGTGCTGAGGGTGGGCTGCACACTTACTGCCCTGTGCTGAGGGCTGGCTGCACACTCACTGCCCTGTGCTGAGGGCTGGCTGCACACTCACTGCCCTGTGCTGAGGGCTGGCTGCACACTCACTGCCCTGTGCTGAGGGTGGGCTGCACACTCACTGCCCTGTGCTGAGGGTGGGCTGCACACTCACTGCCCTGTGCTGAGGGCTGGCTGCACACTCACTGCCCTGTGCTGAGGGCTGGCTGCACACTCACTGCCCTGGGTTGAGGGCTGGGTGCACACTCACTGCCCTGTGCTGAGGGCTGGCTGCACACTCACTGCCCTGTGCTGAGGGTGGGCTGGCTGCACACTCACTGCCCTGTGCTGAGGGCTGGCTGCACACTCACTGCCCTGTGCTGAGGGTGGGCTGCACACTCACTGCCCTGTGCTGAGGGTGGGCTGCACACTCACTGCCCTGTGCTGAGGGCTGGGCTGGCTGCACACTCACTGCCCTGTGCTGAGTGTGAGCTGGCTGCACACTCACTGCCCTGTGCTGGGGGTGGGCTGCACACTCACTGCACTGTGCTGAGGGTGGGCTGCACACTCACTGCCCTGTGCTGAGGGTGGGCTGCACACTCACTGCCCTGTGCTGAGGGTGGGCTGCACACTCACTGCCCTGTGCTGAGTGTGAGCTGGCTGCACACTCACTGCCCTGTGCTGGGGGTGGGCTGCACACTCACTGCCCTGTGCTGAGGGCTGGCTGCACACTCACTGCCCTGTGCTGAGGGCTGGCTGCACACTCACTGCCCTGTGCTGAGGGTGGGCTGCACACTCACTGCCCTGTGCTGAGGGCTGGCTGCACACTCACTGCCCTGTGCTGAGGGTAGGCTGCACACTCACTGCCCTGTGCTGAGGGTGGGCTGCACACTCACTGCCCTGTGCTGAGGGCTGGCTGCACACTCACTGCCCTGTGCTGAGGGCTGGCTGCACACTCACTGCCCTGTGCTGAGGGCTGGCTGCACACTCACTGCCCTGTGCTGAGGGCTGGCTGCACACTCACTGCCCTGTGCTGAGGGCGGGCTGCACACTCACTGCCCTGTGCTGAGGGTGGGCTGGCTGCACACTCACTGCCCTGTGCTGAGTGTGAGCTGGCTGCACACTCACTGCCCTGTGCTGAGGGTGGGCTGGCTGCACACTCACTGCCCTGTGCTGAGGGTGGGCTGCACACTCACTGCCCTGTGCTGAGGGTGGGCTGGCTGCACACTCACTGCCCTGTGCTGAGGGCTGGCTGCACACTCACTGCCCTGTGCTGAGGGCTGGCTGCACACTCACTGCCCTGTGCTGAGGGTGGGCTGGCTGCACACTCACTGCCCTGTGCTGAGGGCTGGCTGCACACACTGCCCTGTGCTGAGGGTGGGCTGGCTGCACACTCACTGCCCTGTGCTGAGGGCTGGCTGCACACTCACTGCCCTGTGCTGAGGGCTGGCTGCACACTCACTGCCCTGTGCTGAGGGCTGGCTGCACACTCACTGCCCTGTGCTGAGGGCTGGCTGCACACTCACTGCCCTGTGCTGAGGGCTGGCTGCACACTCACTGCCCTGTGCTGAGGGTGGGCTGGCTGCACACTCACTGCCCTGTGCTGAGGGTGGGCTGGCTGCACACTCACTGCCCTGTGCTGAGGGTGGGCTGCACACTCACTGCCCTCTGCTGAGGGTGGGCTGCACACTCACTGCCCTGTGCTGTGGGTGAGCTGGCTGCATACTCACTGCCCTGTGCTGAAGGCTGGGCTGCACACTCACTGCCCTGTGCTGAGGGTGGGCTGGCTGCACACTCACTGCCCTGTGCTGAGGGCTGGCTGCACACTCACTGCCCTGTGCTGAGGGTGGGCTGCACACTCACTGCCCTGTGCTGAGGGTGGGCTGCACACTCACTGCCCTGTGCTGAGGGTGGGCTGCACACTCACTGCCCTGTGCTGAGGGTGGGCGGGCTGCACACTCACTGCCCTGTGCTGAGGGTGGGCTGCACACTCACTGCCCTGTGCTGAGGGCTGGCTGCACACTCACTGCCCTGTGCTGAGGGTGGGCTGGCTGCACACTCACTGCCCTGTGCTGAGGGCTGGCTGCACACTCACTACCCTGTGCTGAGGGCTGGCTGCACACTCACTGCCCTGTGCTGAGGGCTGGCTGCACACTCACTGCCCTGTGCTGAGGGCTGGCTGCACACTCACTGCCCTGTGCTGAGGGTGGGCTGGCTGCACACTCACTGCCCTGTGCTGAGGGTGGGCTGCACACTCACTGCCCTGTGCTGAGGGTGGGCTGGCTGCACACTCACTGCCCTGTGCTGAGGGTGGGCTGGCTGCACACTCACTGCCCTGTGCTGAGGGTGGGCTGGCTGCACACTCACTGCCCTGTGCTGAGGGTGGGCTGCACACTCACTGCCCTGTGCTGAGGGTGGGCTGGCTGCACACTCACTGCCCTGTGCTGAGGGCTGGCTGCACGCTCACTGCCCTGTGCTGAGGGCTGGCTGCACACTCACTGCCCTGTGCTGAGGGTGGGCTGGCTGCACACTCACTGCCCTGTGCTGAGGGCTGGCTGCACACACTGCCCTGTGCTGAGGGTGGGCTGGCTGCACACTCACTGCCCTGTGCTGAGGGCTGGCTGCACACTCACTGCCCTGTGCTGAGGGCTGGCTGCACACTCACTGCCCTGTGCTGAGGGCTGGCTGCACACTCACTGCCCTGTGCTGAGGGCTGGCTGCACACTCACTGCCCTGTGCTGAGGGCTGGCTGCACACTCACTGCCCTGTGCTGAGGGTGGGCTGGCTGCACACTCACTGCCCTGTGCTGAGGGTGGGCTGGCTGCACACTCACTGCCCTGTGCTGAGGGTGGGCTGCACACTCACTGCCCTCTGCTGAGGGTGGGCTGCACACTCACTGCCCTGTGCTGTGGGTGAGCTGGCTGCATACTCACTGCCCTGTGCTGAAGGCTGGGCTGCACACTCACTGCCCTGTGCTGAGGGTGGGCTGGCTGCACACTCACTGCCCTGTGCTGAGGGCTGGCTGCACACTCACTGCCCTGTGCTGAGGGTGGGCTGCACACTCACTGCCGTGTGCTGAGGGTGGGCTGCACACTCACTGCCCTGTGCTGAGGGTGGGCTGCACACTCACTGCCCTGTGCTGAGGGTGGGCGGGCTGCACACTCACTGCCCTGTGCTGAGGGTGGGCTGCACACTCACTGCCCTGTGCTGAGGGCTGGCTGCACACTCACTGCCCTGTGCTGAGGGTGGGCTGGCTGCACACTGACTGCCGTGTGCTGAGGGCTGGCTGCACACTCACTACCCTGTGCTGAGGGCTGGCTGCACACTCACTGCCCTGTGCTGAGGGCTGGCTGCACACTCACTGCCCTGTGCTGAGGGCTGGCTGCACACTCACTGCCCTGTGCTGAGGGTGGGCTGGCTGTACACTCACTGCCCTGTGCTGAGGGTGGGCTGGCTGCACACTCACTGCCCTGTGCTGAGGGTGGGCTGCACACTCACTGCCCTGTGCTGAGGGTGGGCTGCACACTCACTGCCCTGTGCTGAGGGCTGGCTGCACACTCACTGCCCTGTGCTGAGGGTGGGCTGCACACTCACTGCCCTGTGTTGAGGGTGGGCTGCACACTCACTGCCCTGTGCTGAGGGCTGGCTGCACACTCACTGCCCTGTGCTGAGTGTGGGCTGCACACACACTGCCCTGTGCTGAGGGCTGGCTGCACACTCACTGCCCTGTGCTGAGGGCTGGGCTGGCTGCACACTCACTGCCCTGTGCTGAGGGTGGGCTGCACACTCACTGCCCTGTGCTGAGGGTGGGCTGCACACTCACTGCCCTGTGCTGAGGGCTGGCTGCACACTCACTGCCCTGTGCTGAGGGTGGGCTGCACACTCACTGCCCTGTGCTGAGGGCTGGCTGCACACTCACTGCCCTGTGCTGAGGGTGGGCTGCACACTCACTGCCCTGTGCTGAGTGTGGGCTGGCTGCACACTCACTGCCCTGTGCTGAGGGTTGGCTGCACACTCACTGCCCTGTGCTGAGGGCTGGCTGCACACTCACTGCCCTGTGCTGAGGGCTGGCTGCACACTCACTGCCCTGTGCTGAGGGTGGGCTGGCTGCACACTCACTGCCCTGTGCTGAGGGTGGGCTGGCTGCACACTCACTGCCCTGTGCTGAGGGTGGGCTGGCTGCACACTCACTGCCCTGTGCTGAGGGTGGGCTGGCTGCACACTCACTGCCCTGTGCTGAGGGCTGGGCTGGCTGCACACTCACTGCCCTGTGCTGAGGGTGGGCTGCACACTCACTGCCCTGTGCTGAGGGTGGGCTGCACACTCACTGCCCTGTGCTGAGGGCTGGCTGCACACTCACTGCCCTGTGCTGAGTGTGGGCTGGCTGCACACTCACTGCCCTGTGCTGAGTGTGGGCTGCACACACACTGCCCTGTGCTGAGGGCTGGCTGTACACTCACTGCCCTGTGCTGAGGGCTGGGCTGGCTGCACACTCACTGCCCTGTGCTGAGGGTGGGCTGCACACTCACTGCCCTGTGCTGAGGGCTGGCTGCACACTCACTGCCCTGTGCTGAGGGCTGGGCTGGCTGCACACTCACTGCCCTGTGCTGAGGGTGGGCTGCACACTCACTGCCCTGTGCTGAGGGTGGGCTGCACACTCACTGCCCTGTGCTGAGGGCTGGCTGCACACTCACTGCCCTGTGCTGAGGGTGGGCTGCACACTCACTGCCCTGTGCTGAGGGCTGGCTGCACACTCACTGCCCTGTGCTGAGGGTGGGCTGCACAGTCACTGCCCTGTGCTGAGGGCTGGCTGCACACTCACTGCCCTGTGCTGAGGGTGGGCTGCACACTCACTGCCCTGTGTTGAGGGTGGGCTGCACACTCACTGCCCTGTGCTGAGGGTTGGCTGCACACTCACTGCCCTGTGCTGAGGGCTGGCTGTACACTCACTGCCCTGTGCTGAGGGTGGGCTGGCTGCACACTCACTGCCCTGTGCTGAGGGCGGGCTGGCTGTACACTCACTGCCCTGTGCGGAGGGAGGGCTGGCTGCACACTCACTGCCCTGTGCTGAGGGCTGGCTGCACACTCACTGCCCTGTGCTGAGGGTGGGCTGCACACTCACTGCCCTGTGCTGAGGGTGGGCTGGCTGCACACTCACTGCCCTGTGCTGAGGGCTGGCTGCACACTCACTGCCCTGTGCTGAGGGCTGGCTGCACACTCACTGCCCTGTGCTGAGGGTGGGCTGGCTGCACACTCACTGCCCTGTGCTGAGGGCTGGCTGCACACTCACTGCCCTGTGCTGAGGGCGGGCTGCACACTCACTGCCCTGTGCTGAGGGCTGGCTGCACACTCACTGCCCTGTGCTGAGGGCTGGCTGCACACTCACTGCCCTGTGCTGAGGGCTGGCTGCACACTCACTGCCCTGTGCTGAGGGCTGGCTGCACACTCACTGCCCTGTGCTGAGGGTGGGCTGGCTGCACACTCACTGCCCTGTGCTGAGGGTGGGCTGGCTGCACACTCACTGCCCTGTGCTGAGGGTGGGCTGCACACTCACTGCCCTCTGCTGAGGGCTGGCTGCACACTCACTGCCCTGTGCTGAGGGCTGGCTGCACACTCACTGCCCTGTGCTGAGGGTGGGCTGCACACTCACTGCCCTGTGCTGAGGGTGAGCTGGCTGCACACTCACTGCCCTGTGCTGAGGGCTGGCTGCACACTCACTGCCCTGTGCTGAGGGTGGGCTGGCTGCACACTCACTGCCCTGTGCTGAGGGCTGGCTGCACACTCACTGTCCTGTGCTGAGGGCTGGCTGCACACTCACTGCCCTGTGCTGAGGGCTGGCTGCACACTCACTGTCCTGTGCTGAGGGCTGGCTGCACACTCACTGCCCTGTGCTGAGGGTGGGCTGGCTGTACACTCACTGCCCTGTGCTGAGGGTGGGCTGGCTGCACACTCACTGCCCTGTGCTGAGGGCTGGGCTGGCTGCACACTCACTGCCCTGTGCTGAGGGTGGGCTGCACACTCACTGCCCTGTGCTGAGGGTGGGCTGCACACTCACTGCCCTGTGCTGAGGGCTGGCTGCACACTCACTGCCCTGTGCTGAGTGTGGGCTGGCTGCACACTCACTGCCCTGTGCTGAGTGTGGGCTGCACACACACTGCCCTGTGCTGAGGGCTGGCTGTACACTCACTGCCCTGTGCTGAGGGCTGGGCTGGCTGCACACTCACTGCCCTGTGCTGAGGGTGGGCTGCACACTCACTGCCCTGTGCTGAGGGCTGGCTGCACACTCACTGCCCTGTGCTGAGGGCTGGGCTGGCTGCACACTCACTGCCCTGTGCTGAGGGTGGGCTGCACACTCACTGCCCTGTGCTGAGGGTGGGCTGCACACTCACTGCCCTGTGCTGAGGGCTGGCTGCACACTCACTGCCCTGTGCTGAGGGTGGGCTGCACACTCACTGCCCTGTGCTGAGGGCTGGCTGCACACTCACTGCCCTGTGCTGAGGGTGGGCTGCACAGTCACTGCCCTGTGCTGAGGGCTGGCTGCACACTCACTGCCCTGTGCTGAGGGTGGGCTGCACACTCACTGCTCTGTGTTGAGGGTGGGCTGCACACTCACTGCCCTGTGCTGAGGGTTGGCTGCACACTCACTGCCCTGTGCTGAGGGCTGGCTGTACACTCACTGCCCTGTGCTGAGGGTGGGCTGGCTGCACACTCACTGCCCTGTGCTGAGGGTGGGCTGGCTGTACACTCACTGCCCTGTGCTGAGGGTGGGCTGGCTGCACACTCACTGCCCTGTGCTGAGGGCTGGCTGCACACTCACTGCCCTGTGCTGAGGGTGGGCTGCACACTCACTGCCCTGTGCTGAGGGTGGGCTGGCTGCACACTCACTGCCCTGTGCTGAGGGCTGGCTGCACACTCACTGCCCTGTGCTGAGGGCTGGCTGCACACTCACTGCCCTGTGCTGAGGGCGGGCTGGCTGCACACTCACTGCCCTGTGCTGAGGGCTGGCTGCACACTCACTGCCCTGTGCTGAGGGCTGGCTGCACACTCACTGCCCTGTGCTGAGGGCTGGCTGCACACTCACTGCCCTGTGCTGAGGGCTGGCTGCACACTCACTGCCCTGTGCTGAGGGCTGGCTGCACACTCACTGCCCTGTGCTGAGGGCTGGCTGCACACTCACTGCCCTGTGCTGAGGGTGGGCTGGCTGCACACTCACTGCCCTGTGCTGAGGGTGGGCTGGCTGCACACTCACTGCCCTGTGCTGAGGGTGGGCTGCACACTCACTGCCCTCTGCTGAGGGCTGGCTGCACACTCACTGCCCTGTGCTGAGGGCTGGCTGCACACTCACTGCCCTGTGCTGAGGGTGGGCTGCACACTCACTGCCCTGTGCTGAGGGTGAGCTGGCTGCACACTCACTGCCCTGTGCTGAGGGCTGGCTGCACACTCACTGCCCTGTGCTGAGGGTGGGCTGGCTGCACACTCACTGCCCTGTGCTGAGGGCTGGCTGCACACTCACTGTCCTGTGCTGAGGGCTGGCTGCACACTCACTGCCCTGTGCTGAGGGCTGGCTGCACACTCACTGTCCTGTGCTGAGGGCTGGCTGCACACTCACTGCCCTGTGCTGAGGGTGGGCTGGCTGTACACTCACTGCCCTGTGCTGAGGGTGGGCTGGCTGTATTCTCACTGCCCTGTGCTGAGGGTGGGCTGGCTGTATTCTCACTGCCCTGTGCTGAGGGCTGGCTGCACACTCACTGCCCTGTGCTGAGGGCGGGCTGCACACTCACTGCCCTGTGCTGAGGGTGGGCTGGCTGTATTCTCCCTGCCCTGTGCTGAGGGTGGGCTGGCTGTATTCTCAATGCCGGCTGCTGAACCTACAACGGGGGAAAAGAACCACATCATTGTCTATCGGCCGGCTTGCTTTCATTTACATCTCAGTTTGTATTTATTTATAACTGAGGCCGTATTTAATGCTGACCCCCCCCCCCCCCCCCTCCCGTCTCTGAAGAGTGACCCCAGTATGTGTGTTTTGTTAAGTGTGGGAGAGGAGGGAGTTTATGTTGAGTGGGGACATTCTTTCGGCTTTTTAAATATCTGTTTTCTGTGAATCTCTTGTTCCTGTGAAAGGAACAAAAACATCGCTGTCCCATTGCTCGAAAAGATGTTTCAATTTGGATTCAATTGTCTAAAATGTGTTCTTTCTGTGTCCTGTTTTATTTTTTGTCTTTCTTTTGTTTCACTTGTGGAAACAAAAGAAAGACGGAAAGTTTTTTGAGGGGTAGATAGGTGTGGCCTGTGCGCACCTCCCTGTGCACTGGCCTCAACTATCTACCCCCTCAAAATATCTACTCGTCCACGCTAACGTCATATCTGCCCTGTGAAATACTTTAAACTGAATGAGGCTTCGCCTCGCACACGACAAGGACTCATTCACCCTCCTCAGGGCCTCCGCCGACGCCCCGGCCTCCACCACCCCACCCAGCTCCTCATCCCACTTCCTGTCCCAATCTGTCAGCTCCTTATAGATTTAAGACAGCTTCGTAGAACATAGCACAGAACAGGCTCTTCGGCCCTCGATGTTGTGCCGAGCATTGTCCGAAACCAAGATCAAGCTACCCCACTCCGTGTCATTCTGGTGTGCTCCATGTGCCTATCCAATAACCGCTTGAAAGTTCCTAAAGTGTCCGACTCCACTATCACAGCAGGCAGTCCATTTCACACCCTAATCACTCTTTGAGTAAAGAACCTACCTTGGATATCCCTCCTATATCTCCCACCCTGAACCTTATAGTTATGCCCCCTTGTAACAGCTACATCCATCCGAGGAAATAGTCTCTGAACATCCACTCTATCTATCCCCCTCATCATCTTATAAACCTCTATTAAGTCGCCTCTCATCCTCCTCCGCTCCAAAGAGAAAAGCCCTAGCTCCCAAAACCTTTCCTCATAAGACCTATCCTGCAAACCAGGCAGCATCCTGGTAAATCACCGTTGCAACCCTTTCCAAAGCTTCCACATCCTTCCTATAGTGAGGTGACCAGAACTGCACACAATACTCCAAATGTGGTCTCACCAGGCTCATGTACAGTTGCAGCATAATCCAGCGGCTCTTAAACTCAAGCCCCCTGTTAATAAACGCTAACACATCATAGGCCTTCTTCACGGCTCTATCCAAGTGGCAACGTTCAGAGATCTGTGGACATGAACCCCAAGATCTCTCTGTTCCTCCACATTCCTCAGAACCCTGCTGTTGACCCTGTAATCCGCATTCAAATTTTTTCTACCAAAATGAATCACCTCGCACTTATCAGGGTTGAACTCCATCTGCCATTTTTCGGCCCAGCTCTGCATCCTATCAATGTCTCTTTGCAGCCTACAACAGCCCTTCATCTCATCCACTACTCCACCAATCTTGGTGTCATCAGCAAATTTACTGACCCACCCTTCAGCCCCCTCCTCCAAGTCATTGCTAAAGACCACAAGTAGCAGAGGACCCAGCACTGATCCCTGTGGTACACCGCTGGAAACTGGTCTCCAGTCTGGAAATTTTCCATCCACCACCACCCTCTGTCTTCTATGTGATAGCCAGTTACTTATCCAATTGGCCAAATTTCCCTTTATCCCACACCTCCTTACTTTCTTCATAAGCTGACCATGGGGAACCTTATCAAACGTCTTACTAAAATCCATGTATACGACGTCAACTGCTCTACCTTCATCTACACACTCAGTTATCTCCTCAAAGAATTCAATCAAATTTGTGAGGCAAGACTTACCCTTCACGAATCCGTGTTGACTATCCCGGATTAAGCTACATCTTTCCAAATGGTCTAAATCCTATCCTTCAGGACCTTTTCCATTAACTTACCGACCACCGAAGTAAGACTAACCGGCCTATAATTACCAGGGTCATTCCTATTCCCTTTCTTGAACAGAAGAACAACATTCGCCACTCTCCAGTCCTCTGGCACTAGTGAGGACCCAAAGATCAAAGCCAAAGGCTCTGCAATCTCATCACTTGGCTCCCAAAGAATCCTTAGATATATCCCATCTGGCCCAGGGGACTTCCCCTCCCCAATCTCCTCCTTCGACAGTTCCTTGTCTTGCAACCTTAAGGACGGTAACCCAGGAATAGACGGCACCTCTCTCTTCACAAAATCCCGAACCTGCTGGTACCTGAAACCATTCCCCCTGATTTGTACTCTTCCTCTAGGTCCTCCAATTTCGCAAAGCTGTCTTCTACAAACAAGTGCCAAACTGCTCAATCGCTGCCTGCAGCCACCCCCGGAACCTCACATCCACCCCCCCCCCGATGCAAACCTATGGATATCACAGATCGGTGTCCACACCAAGGCACCCTCCAGTACCAAATGCTGCCTCTACTGCCCTGACACCCTCAAGGCCAACACCACCACTGGGCTCACGGACTACCTGGCTGGCGAGAACGGCAGAGGCTCTGTTAACAATGTCCTTAAGCTTGTTCCCCTACACAAAGCCACCTCCATCCGCCCCCACCCTGACGTCCCATTTCCTAACCATGGCGATGTTTGCTGCCCAGTAGTAATTCATTAGATGCGGCAACACCAGTCTCCCCCCCCCCCCCACTCGTCGCCCCTTCTTAAAAAAAGCCCTTTTGACCCTTTCCCCAGCCGATGCAAACACCAATATCAGCCGTTTAACTTCTTAAAGAATTACTTTGGGACAAAGATCGGGAGGTTCTAAATACGAACAGGAACCTTGGCAGCATCATCATCGTTCCTGTCTGCACCCATCCCGCCAATGACAGTGGCAGCACATCCCAATTCTTGAAACCCCCCCTTCATCTGCTCCACCAGCTGAATCAAATTTAACTTGTGCAACTGCGCCCAACCCTGCATCACCTGAATGCCTAAGTATCTAAAACTCGTCCCCACTATCCTGAACAGCAACTCTCCTAACCTCCTCTCCTGCCCTCTGATCTTATTCGGGAACACCTCGCTCTTTCCCATGTTCAACTTGTAGCCGGAGAATCCCCACAATACTCTCAATGCCACCCCATGGGTCCGAAATATATAACAGATCGTCCGCATACCGTGATATCTTGTGCGCGATGCCCCCCTGTACAATCTCTTTCCAATACCTCGACGCTCTCAGTACCATTGCCAATGGCTCTCTTGCCAAGGCAAAAGGCAACTCGGAGAGCGGGCATCCCTGCTTTGTCCCACGATGTAGCCCGAAATATCCTGATCTCACCTGTTTGTCTGCATATTTGCGATCGGTGCCTTGTTAAGCAACCAGATCCAGTCCAGCACCTCCCACATATATTCCCACTCCATCCGGTCGAAAGCCTCGCTACTACCACCTCCACCTCCTGCCCCTCTGGAGGCATTATAATTACATTGAGTAGCCTCCTCACATTTGGCGACAACTGTATCCCTTTCACAAACCCTGTTTGGTAATTTCCTATCACCCCCGGAATGCAAAGCCAATGTCATCGCCAGCAACTTGGCATCTACATTCAATAGCAATATAGACCCACACTGTTCTGGAGTCTTGTACTTTTTCAATATCAAGGAGATGGATGCCTGCGATAGTGTAGGAGGGAGTTCCCCTCTCTCCCCAGTCTCGTTGTATGCCCTTACCAGCAGTGGCCCCAGTCCCCCCCCCCCCCCCAAACCTTTTATAAAACTCCACTGGAAACCCATCTGGGCCCGGAGCCTTCCCTGCCTGCATCGGCCCCATACTTTCCACCACTTCCCTCGGCCCGATTGGGGCCCCCAATCCCTGCACCAACTCCTTGCCCACCCTGGGAAACTCCATAATCTCCTGTAAAAAGCCTCAATGCCTCATTCATTCCCACCGGGTCCAACATTACACTCCCTGTCTCGTCCTTAACTCTGCCAATCTCCCTCGCCGACTCCTGCTTCCTCAGTTGAAGGGCCAGCATCCTACTTCCTACTTGCCTTCTCACCATACTCATATATCGCCCTTCTGGCCCTCCGAACTATCCCACCGCCTTCCCCATGGACACTAATCCAAACTCCATCTGGAGCCTCTGCCTCTCCTTCAACAGCCCCTCTGGGGCCTCCAAATACCTTCTGACCACCCTCAGAATCACTTCCACCAGCTTTGCCATCCCTGCCTATTACGCCTTCTCCCTATGTGTTTGAATTGAAATAAACTCCATCGAACCAATGCCTTGAGTGCCTCCCACAGCATTTGCCTCCCACATAAACACCCATGATTTCTCCTCACCACCCGTGCGTAAACAGGAAGCTGTTTTTCATTTTTAATTTCTCCCTTTATAAGTGATGGCATATTTCCCAACCTTTCAGTTTTGGTGTGACCCAAGTCGCTATTAATAGCCCCACAACAAACTTGAAATAGAATGAATCATCAATCCAGAAGGAGGCCATTTGGCCCATCGATTCTGCACCAACCCTCTGAAAGAATACTCTACCTAGGCCCAATCCCTCACCCTTTCCCCGTAACCCCACTGAAGGGCAATTTATCATGGCCAGTCCACCTAACCTGCACATCTTTGGACTGTGGGAGGATACAGGATCACCCAGTGTAAACCCACGCAGACACGGTGAGAATGTGCAAGCTCCACACAGACAGTCACCTGAGGTCGGAATCGACACAGGGTCTTTGGCGTTGTGAGGCAGCAGGGCTAACCACTGCGCCACCCGCAAAAAGGTAAATAGCAGAGAATGGTTTTGATCCTTCGACCACTGGGCTATGGGTCCAGCATGCGTCTGCTGCGCCGCTCTACTACCTAAAAGGGTTTGCTTATTTACACACTGCATAGTCTCTTAAAGTATAAGAGGGATAAAGAAAAAGATTTACTGGGCAAAGAACACAGAATAAAGATTTGTTGTTTCAAACAAATCCAGAATCAAAGTGTATTACTTCACAGAGGCCAGCAGGCTGAAATTGATGCTGGATAATCCACTTTTCCAGTAGAGTTGACTTCCATGATGAATTGAGCACACAAATACAAATTAGCCTTGTAGGAGATAGTACAGAATTCCAGTAGAAACTGTGTAGACGGGACCAGGTATTCAGAAGCCGAGTTCTGGTTCTCGGCTACTGCTGGTTAATTGGAAGATGACAGCCTGAGCTTTGCAGCTCCACAAGACAAGGAACTTGGTTCTCCCAGCTCGGCAGGGCCTTGTGATATGGCTCCCACATCCCCACTTTGACTTGGGCAAAGGACATATATTCCTTTGTCTGGATTCCTGAGATGCTTCATGTTTCAGCCATTAATAAATTAATAATTTCAAAAGAGGTTTCAGGGTGTTTTGTCCTATCAAACAAGATGCCTTTGTTGGCTGGGGACTGGCCTGAGAAATGTAAATGCCCTTTGTACAATTCCCTTGGATTTGATTTCTAATAATAATAATCATCATTAGTGTCACAAGTAGGCTTACATTAACACTGCAATGAAGTTACTGTGAAAACCCCTCGTCGCCACATTCCGGCGCCTGTTTGGGTCCACTGAAGGAGAATTCAGAATGTCCAATTCACCTAACAAGCACGTCTTTCGGGACTTGTGGGAGGAAACCGGAGCACCCAGAGGAAACCCACGCAGACACGGGGAGAACGTGCAGACTCCGCACAGACCGTGACCCAAGCCGTTAATCAAACACGGGCCCCTAATGCTGTGAAGCAACAGTGCTAACCACTGTGCTACCGTGCTGCAGTCATTGACACATCTTCAGAGGTAATCTTTGTCCAGTTTTTAAAGATTTTATAAATCAGCCATGATAATAAGTATATATTTAAAAAAAACACATGGTGTCTTAGCCCCCGACAGGTATTTGATAGGATTCTAGTGGGTATATAGGTGACCGATGGGGTCAGTATCTGAGAGGGAATCATAGAATTTACAGTGCAGAAGGAGACCATTCGGCCCATTGAGTCTGCACTGACTCTTGGAAAGAGCACCCTACCCAAACCCACACCTCCACCCTATCCTCATAACCCAGGGGTGGGAAAACTATGGCCAGCGGGCCAAGGTCTTTATGCGGCCCACCAAGTCATTAAAACAAAATTAAAAATTTTTTTTTTTTTTTTAATTTTTTATTATTTTTTTTTAAGGTTAATGGGGGGGGGGGGCTGTTGGGTTACTTACTGGTATAGGGTGGATACGTTGACTTGAGTAGGGTGATCATTGCTCGGCACAACGTCGAGGGCTGAAGGGCCTGTTCTGTGCTGTACTGTTCTATGTTCTATATGAGGCGCCCAGAATCATAACCGGGTGAAGTAATTATTTTACTTAATATACTGTGCGGCCCTTTAAAATTGTGAATTTCTGAATGTGGCCCTTGCACGGAAAAGTTTGCCCACCCCTGTCATAACCCAATAAGCCCACCCAACACTAAGGGCAATTTTGGACACGAAGGGCAGTTTAGCATGGCCAATCCACCTAACCTGCACATCTTTGGACTATGGGAGGAAACTGGAGCACCCGGAGGAAACCCACGCACACACGGGGAGAACGTGCAGACTCCGCACAGACAGTGACCCAAGCCGGGAATCGAACCTGGGACCCTGGATCTTGAAGCAATTGTGCTAACCACTATGCTACCGTGCTGCCATTTACAATGTCAGCCGTCATGGAGGCCAGATAGTAAAGTTTGTGCTCAACAATTTCGTGCAAAAAGGTGACAGGCTGTTGTGGACAAAATGAGTTTAGAGAGACACAAGGGGAGATAGAAGGGAAATTAAATAACGTGGTATCAGGACCAAAGCAGGAGTGGGCCTGGGGTAACATTGTGGACAAGTGGGAGAGTAGCAGAGAAAATGAATAAATGAATGGACGACCTCAATCTTTGTGTCAAAATGTCCATGAGCTCTCTGTACCTGTTGGAGGTGAGGGCTGAGGAGGGGAGGGCTGAGGAGGGGAGGGCTGAGGAGGGGAGGGCTGAGGAGGGGAGGGCTGAGGAGGGGAGGGCTGAGGAGAGGAGGGCTGAGGAGGGGAGGGCTGAGGAGGGGAGGGCTGGGGAGGGGAGGGCTGGGGAGGGGAGGGCTGGGGAGGGGAGGGCTGAGGAGGGGAGGGCTGGGGAGGGGAGGGCTGGGGAGGGGAGGGCTGAGGAGGGGCGGGCTGAGGAGGGGAGGGCTGAGGAGGGGAGGGCTGAGGAGGGGAGGGCTGAGGAGGTGAGGTTGAATACAGGGTGTGACCTGGTAGAGATTTTAATGAACTGAAGGTATTCAGAAGTCCAATTTGATAGTGTGGTAGTTAAAATCTCATCATGAAATATGTAATGGTTTTGTTTTTATGATGAACCTCAACATCTTTATTTTGAACCATTCGTCAGATTGTTTTGAGTGACATGATTGTATGAGATTCGTGTTTAGTAGATTTTCATAAGTCTTTATCTCTGTGTGAGGCAGGATAATTAATGTTGCAATTTGGTGTTTTCAGCCAGTCAGAAAGCTTGAGGGGAAAGACACACACAACCATCCGGATTAGGAGCAGGAGTAGGCCACGTTCCCTCGAGTTGCTCTGCCATTCAATAAGAAAAGCTACGACCGAATAAAAACACCATGAAATCTTTTCTAATGTATTGATGTATACTTATACACAATCATAATTGCCTGATTCTGGGTGGAATTTGAAATGCATTTTTAGAGCAGATTGGTACTGACTGTCAGCACAATCAACTTGGGCTAAAAACTTCCATTCTAGTGAAAGCTGATGTGTAATTTGCAAGCTAACTTGCATTTTCCAGGACACAGAATTCTCCTTGGATTTAATTGAACTACTCCAATGGCATCATTGGTGTTCCCCCCCTAAACTAAGAGTACCAGTCTTTTTTAAATTGATCAGAAGGAATGAAGATAATGACTGATCTGACTTTGTTTTCCTCTTCTCAGTGCCTTTCCTCACCGGGGAATGATGTTTAACCACATTTCAGTCTTGCTCCATGCGCGACGTGTGACTCTGGGCGTTGCCATTCCTCGGAAACATCTCCATGGTTCGTTAACAGTCATCTCAACACAATTCTTCCTTTCCTGCTGAATTCATTTCTGCTGCCTCGGTTGTTGATTCAATAAGGGTTTGTTTTACCATTGCGGTTGGTAATTTACTGTCTCTTTTTTAAATTGACTCATTCGAACTGGAATGAACGATACATGTTTTTAACCTGTTAAAATTGGACCTTCTTTGGCAAGTCAGAGTCAACTCTGTGGAGTGTGAATGGGTTAGGTACAGAATTAAACTCGTTCCCGTCTGCCTCAGTTACCGTACCTTAGAGCACCCTGAACATTGTAATATGCTGATGACATTTTTACACCAGCTATCCTTATAGTTATCTCAAAGGCCAATGAGTTTGGGATACTTCTGCCATTTTGAATCCACGCCCTTTCAAATTCATCTCATGTAGGTAGAGAGAGAGGTTTTTCATCCTGGATGTAAACCAGGTTCTGGAGATAGAAAGAGTGTTTTCTAATCCAAGAAACACCGTAGTCATTTCGCAGTCCTGTAGTACCCACACTAAACATACACACTAAACATGAGATATTAACTGTTGTCTAGGCTTAAAGGTGATACAACATCTTATCTTCAGAATATCCCAAAGCATTTCACATTCAATTAATGATTTTGGAAGTGCAGTTTCTTAAATGTAGGCAAATGTGGGAGCCAAACTGTATACCGTTTCAGTATACAAAGGTGAACTAAATGACCACTTCCTTTGGTGGTGTTGGATGAGGAGGAAAGTTGATCACATGAGAACTCCTTTATCTTTATAGTGCAATGGGATCTTTTACATCTGCTCGATCAAGCAGATGTCGCCTCAGTTTAAGGTTCTGTTGAAAACCTAGCACCTCTAATAATGCACAACTCCCTCAGATTATGTGCTCAAATCCTAAAGTGGCGATTGAACTCCCAACCCTCTGAGTCAAAGAGCACAGTGGCTGGGCCATATAAAGCTGAAATTATCAAGTCACTGGGCCAGGGATGTCACCCAGACAGCAGCGTAGAATTTGGGGAGCAATAAGCATCTTGGGTCATTCTTTCCTCTCCCTCTGGGCCTTGGCACTGACTATTGTAGATAGAAATTTGGGAAGCCTCTGTGTAACATGGAAACAATGTAACTGAAACCTTATAAAACATCCAGTTCATTAAAAATATGTTGCTCAATTCTTTTTGATTTATCCAGATGGACTGGTTAAACTTCACCCAAAGGTCTCGGAAGCGATAGCCAAGAAGGAGGCTGTGCTGGCTTTGGAGAGCACGATCATCACACATGGCATGCCGTACCCTCACAATCTGAAGTTCGTAGACTGTTGAAATGCTTTGGGTTGAGAGACTCTGGGGAACAGGACGTTTTGCATTTGAAATCAGCCAGGGATCAATTTGCCTCTTACTGAAATATATTTAAATAGGTTTGATGAATGTCAGGAGCACTGGTAGGTAGGGTTTCTGAACTAGGTTCACATCAACAAGGCTACTATTTTGCGATTTGCAGAAAGTAATCCTCAAAGAATCACAAAAAGCCGTGGAAAATTCCAGAGTCCCATTTAGTAAAAATACAATTTGTTTGAGCCAGCCACCATAACCCAAAAGTTTGGGTTCTATACATAAAGAGTCTGATCAGCTAGTTATTGTATACGCAGATTGACATTCCTGTTTCACAATGGTGAGGAACATAAAACAGGGTGTGTTTTGCCCACTTTTGTCGCAGGCCAGCATATTTAAGCCATCATTAATATATTGTGAATCTGTGGCTAGATTAGCTGCCGAACCTGTGAGCAGAATTTTCTGTTTGTCACTCTGCAGTGTGGTGACAGGATGGAAAATTCGTGTTGAACTTGTTCTTCGGCAAGTAGGAGGAACTTCTGCAATTTTATTTTTGAAAAGCAATGAATCTTGAAGTGGAGCATCAAAATGTTGACGCCGTTCCCTCTGTCATGGGTTCGGTGGTCTCGGTGCCATAGTTACAGAATTCCTGGACGGGTTTTCATCGCCTGCGACCCATCTTGGAGCACCACCTTTGGAGTTGACCACCCTTGTGGACTAAACCTGACAGCCTGTGTCCCATGTTTTAGCGATGCCTCATTCCAGGTTCTCTTCCAGGCTGTGCAGGAAAAGGGAGAGGTCATCTTTCCCAGGGTTGTCCCCCAGGGAGTTCCGGCAAGCAGAGCTCCTCAGTGTAGAAAACGGAGCTAAGTGTAGCCTGGCCGGGGAGTTAATAATCTTTATTAGTGTCACAAGTAGGCTTACATTAGCACTGCAATGAAGTTACTGTGAAAAGCCCCTAGTCACCACATTCTGGCACCTGTTCGGGTACACAGAGGGACGAATTCAGAATGTCCAATCCACCAATCAAGCATGTCTTTCAGGACTTGTGGGAGGAAACCGGAGCATCCGGAGGAAACCCACACAGACACGGGGAGAACGTGCAGACTCCGCACAGACAGTGACCCAAGCGGAACTCAAACCCAGGTCCCTGGTGCTGTGACGCAATAGTGCTAACCACTGTGCTACGATGCCGCCCTCGCTGAGGCCCCCGATCTACCCGGATGGACATTAGATAGTGGGGTGTTTCTCCGCGCTCCGAGCTAATCTCGCGCACTGCGTCACTCTGTCCCCAATTGGGTAGATCATGTCCTTATTGCATGTCATTTTTCCGTGTCATTTTCCCAAGTGATTTAACTCTTTGGCAAAAACAACAACAGTATTCAACAGCTAGAACTGTTCAAATGCCCCAGGGCAGATCCTTCTCACCAGAAGGCAGACACAGGTGCACCTTCCCTGTGCTGCCGCACTTTCTATTGACTAGAGCAGACTTGGAAGATCCTGCTGACAGGAGGGGCTTGGAAATTCTGGCTGCAGGAATTGGCAGCTGTGGGAGCTGCTGGGAAATATGTGGTTATGAATGCTGTGAAACTGTTAATGTCCCCATGTTGCTGAATGCTTCCCTCTATCTAGAAGAAAAAAATGCACAATAGGCTTGAACGTACACAGACCTCGGAGGGATGTCTGACATGAGGATCCTAACCTTGTTTGAAGAAGGGACCACAAAACTAGCAGGAGAAGAGAGTGACCTGCTGGCTCCAGGAGATTGGAGTTGTCCAGTTGTCTTGTGAGAATGCCTGTTTTCTGCTTTCTCTCCCTCCCCCCCCCCCCCCCCCCCCCCCAAGCTGGATGTGAAGTAGCCGAATACAGATATTGTCTAAGCTGGCAACTCACAACACTAATAATACTTTATCTTCTTCAACACATTCTCTTTTTTTTAAAAACGCATTTTATTCAAACTAGTATCAAAGTAGGTTACAGCAAATAAACACCCCGGGAAACATTCTTCCCAACAATCAACTATACAGTTTGTACAGATTTTTCTCCTTTTTCACTGCCCTCCCCCTTCCCACCCTCCTGCAACGAACAGCTCCTCAAACACGATCACAAACATCCCCTACCGTTTTTTAAACTCCCCTGCTGAGCCCCTTAACTCATACTTTATCTTCTCTAACCGCAGGAAGTCGTACAGGTCACCCAACCGTGCTGCTACCCCCCGTGGCGATGCCGACCGCCACTCCAGCAAAATTCGTCGCCATGCAATCAGAGAGGTGAAGGCCAAGACATCGGCCTTCCTCCTCTCCATGTGCTCCGGCTTCTCTGAAACCCCAAATATCGCCACCAAAGGTTCCGGGTTCACTCCCTCCTCCACTATCCTGGCTAAGACCGCGAACATTCCCGCCCAGAATATTCCCAATGTTTCACAACCCCAAAGCATGTGCGCATGATTCGCTGGCACCTGCCCACACATCTCACACTCATCTGCTACCCCCTGAAAGAACCCACTCATTCTCGCCCGAGTCATATGCACCCTGTGCACCACCTTAAACTGTATCAGCCTCATCCTTGCACAAGAGGAGGTCCCGTTTACCCTTTGTAGTGCCTCACTCCATACTCCCCAATTGATCTGCATTCCCAACTCCGCTTCCCATTTCTCCTTGATCTTCACCACCCGCTCGCCTCCCTGCTCCCCCAGCCATTTATACATATCCCCAATTCTTCCCTCCCCTTCCACATCCGGAAGCAGCAGTCGCTCCAGCAGGGTGTATCCCAGCAATCTAGGGAACCCCTTCCAGATCTTTCGTGCAAAGTCCCTAACCTATGGATACCTGAACTGACTACCCCTCGGCAGCTCTACCCTCTCCCTGAGCTCCTCCAGACTGGTGAACCCTTCCTCCAAATACAAATCCCTCACCTTGACCAGCCCCACTTCCCTCCACCTCCTGTATACACTATCCATCCCCACTGGCTCAAACCCATGATTCTCGCACAGCAGCGTTAGCAACGACATCCCTTCCACCCTAAAATCCCTTCTCACCTGATTCCATATCTTCACCATGGACTGCACCACTGGGCTCCCTGAATACCTACTCAGAGCCATTGGCAATGCTGCCATCACCATAGCCCTCAAACTAGACCCCTTACACGTTTCCTCCTCCATCCTAACCCACTCTATCCCTTCTCCTTCCCACCACCGCTGCACCTTGTCCACATTCGCTGGCCAATAATAAGCAAGTTTGGCAATGCCAACCCCCCCTGCTGCCTCTGTAGCAGGGTCCTCCCCACCCTCGGCACCTTCCCCGCCCATACAAAGCCAGAGATTATTGTGTCCACTTTCCGAAAAAAGGCTTTTGGTAGAAAGATCAGGAGAGCCTGAAAGATAAACAAGAACCTCGGCAGAATATTCATTTTCACCACTTGGACCCTCCCCGCCAACGTTAAGTGCAGTGTATCCCACCTCTTAAGATCCTCCCTGGCCTCCTCCACCAGCTTCGTGAAGTTCCACTTATGGAGCCCCATCCATTCCGTCGCTACCTGAATCCCCAAGTACCTAAACCTATCCCTCACTACCGTAAATGGCATCACCGCCTAACTTAGCCCACTGTGCCAGCTCATTCACCGGGAATACCTCGCTTTTCCTGACATTCAGCTTGTATCCTGAGAACCCTCCAAACCTCCTCAACAGGCCCATTATCCTTCCCAAACTCTCCAATGGATCCGCAACATACAGCAAGAGGTCATCGGCATAGACTGACACCTGATGCTCCCTCTGTCCCCTCATTATCCCCAGCCACTCTGCCGACCCCGTGAGAGCCAGCGCAAACAGCAGCGGCGACAGCGGGCACCCCTGCCTCGTACCCCTGTGTAAGTCAAAGCTTTGTGAGCTCATATAATTCGTCCTCACCCTCGCTCTTGGCGCCACATACAGCAACCGCACCCATGCCACAAACCTCGGCGCAAACCTTCCCAAACTTCGAACAAGTACCGCCACTCCACCCGATCAAATGCTTTCTCCGCGTCCATGGACAACACCACCTCCGGTACCAGAGACCCCGACGGATTCATCACCACATTCAACAGCCGCCTTATATTACTCGCGAGCTGCCTGCCCTTCACAAAGCCTGTTTGATCTTCTGCAACCACCCCCCGGGAGACAATCCTCCATCCTCCCCGCCAACAACTTAGCCAATACTTTCACATCCGTGTTCAATAGTGATATGGGTCTATCCGACCCACATTCCACTGGATCCTTCCCTTTTTTTGGGGATTAGTGTGATTACTGCCTGCTTCATCGTCTCTGACAATTCCCTCTCCTCCAGTGCTTCATTAAACGTCCCCAACAGATGTGGCACCAGGTCCGCCACAAATGCCTTAGAAAATTTTGCCGGGTACCCATCCGGCCCAGGGGCCTTCCCAGACTTCACATCCCTGATACTAACCAGCACCTCCCTCAACCCCAGGGGCTCCTCCAACACCTGCCTCTTTGCTTCTTCCACCTGGGGAAATTCCAGCTCGTCCAGAAACCATCCCATGTCCCCCTGCTCTCCTCCTGGGTCTGCCTCATAAAGTCCCTGGTAATACTCTCTAAATGCCTAATTTCTCTTCCCTGGCTCTGACACCACATCCCCAGCCCCAGCCCGGATCTTCAATATTTCCCTGGATGCAGCCTCCCTCCGCAGCTGGTGCGCCAGCATGCGGCTTGCCTTCTCCCCACACTCGTTTTGCACCCCTCTTGCCCTACGCAGTTGCCCTATCGCCCTCCCCGTTGTCAGCCTGTCAAATTGCCCCTGCAACTTTTTCCTCCTCGCCAATCCCTCCACGGTGGGCACCCTCGAATATTCCCTGTCCACCTCCACTATCTCGCTCACTAGACGGTCATGTTCCGCCCTCCTTATTCGCACGAACCATAAATGAGATCATTTCTCCCCGGACCACTGCCTTCAGTGCTTCCCAAAAAATGCCATCCGACACCTCCCCATTCTGATTGAACTCCACATAATCCCTAATCGCCAACTTCACCTTATCACAAAAACCTCCATCAGCCAACAACCCCGAGTTAAACCTCCACCCCGGCCTCTGCTGTCGTCTCGTACTAAAGCAAATTCCCAGCCAGTAGGGTGCATGGTCAGAGGTAACTATCCCCCCATACTCTGCTCGATCTATCCACCCTCGGCTCCAGGATACAGTTAAAATCTCCTCCCATGATCAACTGGTACATGGCCAAATCCGGGATCGCTGCCAACAACCCCCTCATAAAACCCACATCATCCCAATTTGGGCAAACACATTTAGCAACCCTACCGGTGCCCCTTCCAATACCCCACTCACAATCAGATATCTGCCACCTGGATCCCTCACCTCCTTCGCACTCACGAATCCCATTTTTCTGCTCATTAAAATCGCCACACCCCTCGATTTCAAATCAAACACCGAGTGAAAAACCTGCCCGACCCACCCCTTCCTTAACCTAACCTGGTCCTTCACACGGAGGTGTGTCGCCTGCAAAAAGACACCTTTCAAGCTCCTGAGGTGCGCGAACACTGAAAGGATGCATCTTCTTCTCAAGATCTTCCTCCACATCCGACCACCAGCACAGACACATTCATCTCGGTTGGTAACCCATCGAGAGTAGGCTTGGTGAGCACATCACAGACACAGGTTCACAGCAGGCAGAGGAAGAGACAGCCGAGGTCGCTGGCACTCAGAGGACTGCTGGAGACCAGGCCTCTGCTGAACCTCATGCAGATAATGAGCATGTGTATTCAGCCATAAGAGACACGTTGGGGATGCAGAGATGGGCGGGGAACATCAGGCGGAGGTGCCAGCGGCTCTGTGCAGGCTGGACCGAAGGATGGATGTCAGAGGGGAGTGCTTAGCCGCCTTTCTGGAAAGGGTGGTAGCTGCTTGGAGACCCAGGTCTGGTAGGACACAGTGACTGCCAGATGTGCACTTGGACTTGCATTCTTGAGCCATGGGTGCAGTGCAGCAGTGGTTCGGCAAGCGGGGGAATGAGGCTCACTGACCTCCCTCTAGGTGCCCCTGCTCCCCAAGGAGTTGTCATGGGGCACCCACCGGGAAAAGGAGCGCCAGCCTGGCACCCTTTGGACTTCATCCCAGGACACTCCAAGGATACCCTGATGCTCAACCTCCAGTTTTCCAGTGACTTTATTGCCTTCAGCAGGTCAGGCCGAGGAGGATTCACTTGCATGTGCAGAAGCGCCTCAGCATAGGCCTCGGACCACCAGAGGATACCCACCAAATCATCATATTCAATAGGACAAAGCAGTCAACATGCTGCCTCCATCTCAACTGGAGATGTCAGGGCTACACCTTGACGTAGGTGGAACGGGTATCCAGTCTCTGTATGATTTGCACATAATTTGCACATTGATTGTATGTTAATTACGCTGTGTTCAGGTTTGCTGTATTCTCACTATGCTGCAGGTTACTGCAATGATCACAGATATTTAAAGGACTTCCCAATCAAATTGAATGAAGTGGCTCTAATGATACACCATTTAGTGTGTCATATCATCAGTAGTGTCGTTGAGTTTTCGGACATGAGAATGTTTCAATTACAGCATCATTTGTGCAGCCCAGACACAGGTCAGACAAGCCAGCCGGTATTGCTCACCTGGGTTTGAACCCTCTGAGAATACTGTCAGCACAGAGTTTGCAGTTGATTCATTACATGTCCTACTGGTGTCCTGATGTGAGAGGTGAGGAGGCTGCAAAGAGGCCTCAAGGATGGTTAGACAGTATATGTGAGTGGCCAGGGATGTAGTTGTTGGAGTGTAAGGGTCAGAAGTGTGAGACTGTCCACTGTAGTCTGAGGAATAGCAAATAAGAATCTTTCCCAGATGGTCAGATAATGAGAGGTGTGGACGGCCAAAGGGATCTCTGGTTGTCCTTGTTCAAAGGTAAATGTAAGGTCACATGCACGTGCAGATGGCACGTATGGAGACAATTGCAAGTTTCCCTTGCTTATAAGGAATTGATAACAGGATTAAAGAGGTCTGGCAGCAGTTGATTGTAGCTTTGGTGAGACCTATTTACTGTCCTGTTTGTCCCCTTACCTAGGGATTTGCTTTGATTTGATTTATTATTGTCACGTGTATTAGTATACAGTGAAAGATATTGTTTCTTGCATGCTATACAGACAACGTATACTGTACATGGGGAAGGAAGGAGAGACTGTAGAATAGAACATAGAACATAGAACAGTACAGCACAGAACAGGCCCTTCGGCCCTCAATGTTGTGCCGAGCAATGATCACCCTACTCAAACCCACGTATCCACCCTATACCCGTAACCCAACAACCCCCCTTTAACCTTACTTTTTAGGACACTACGGGAAATTTAGCATGGCCAATCCACCTAACCCGCACATCTTTGGACTGTGGGAGGAAACCGGAGCACCCGGAGGAAACCCACGCACACATGGGGAGGACGTGCAGACTCCGCACAGACAGTGACCCAGCCGGGAATCGAACCTGGGACCCTGGAGCTCTGAAGCATTTATGCTAACCACCATGCTACCGTGCTGCCCCAAATATATAAGAATATAATGTTACTGTCATAGCTAGGGTGTAGAGAAAAGATCAACTTCATACGAGGTAGGCCCATTCAAAGGTCTGATGGCAGTGGGGAAGAAGCTGTTCTTGAGCTGGTTGGTACGTGACCTCAAACTTTGGTATCTTTTTCCTGACGGAAGAAGGTGGAAGAGAGTATGTCCGGGGTGCAAAGGGTGCTTAATTATGCTGGCTGCCTTTCTGAGGCAGCAGGAATTGTAGACAGAGTCGATGGATGGGAGGCTGGTGTGCGTGATGGACTGAGCTACATTCACAACCTTTTGCAGTTTCCTGCGGTCTTGGGCAGAGCAGGCTCCATACCGAGCTGTGATACAACCAGAAAGAATGCTTTCTCTGGTGCATCTATAAAGGTTGGTGAGGGTCGTAGCTGACATGCCAAAAGGAAGGATTAAACTCACATGAAATGATTACAACCAAGGTTCACCTAATTTACTACAAGGACAGGGGGTTTCCCATGAGGTGACATTACTGCTCCTGACCTTGCTGGGATGACAATGTTAGGAGACCCATGAATCAGGGAGCAAACCTGTCAGATGGCATTCACCAAAAAGAGGGGAACACAACTGAGCATCCAGTTGCCTCATGATTATTACTGTGCCCCTTTAGTCAGTCAATTGTGCCCACTGAAAGGATTCTCCTCCCAATTCCAAAGATTTCACTTACAGTCAACTGTGTTTCAACAAACTTTAAAAAACAGCGTATGTCACATTTCAAACATGCTCCACCACCATCATCCACCAATTTCCATCCACCATCATCCTTGTCCCACGCAATATCATAATTTCTCTTCCCTCTGTTACCCTTCAACCTCCCCCCACCTTCGTCTAGCACCTAACCATCATCCTGCATATGCCTTCTCTCCCCTCTGAGTTTTCACCCTTTACCATCCCCATGCCCACCTTGATCCTCAGCCCCTCCCTGTTGTCCGTTTCTGCGACCCCCTCCCTATCAACTACCAACCATTACCCTGGACATGTCACCCTACCGGATCTCACTACCCCCTCTTATTGTGGATGTTCCCTCCGCTGCCCAGTATCCTCAGTTCAACCATCAACAACACCAACCCCGCACTTTAGGACCATCTCTCCCACTATTCCTGCCCTGAAATTCCTCCCCCAGCCAACTACAAGAACACCCAACATGCAAGGGCCTTCCCTCCTTCCCACTTTTCTGCACCCTTCATATTCCTTCACTGCTCCCCTCCTTCTGCTGAATGTCTGGCTTCCTTCCCCAAACACCCTTCCACCCTGTCCCGCTGACCCTTGTACCTTTGCCCGGGCCCAATCCCACCTTTCCCTGTTGAGGCTGCATCCCTTGTCCAGCTTGCTTGATGCTTTCCTAGTAGACTCCATCCTCCCTCCCTTGTTCCCTTTCCCCGCACCTTGGACAACTGACACCTGAACTCAATTATAGTCTGCCTTAGAAGAATGATTCTGAAAGAGGGCCAGAGGGTAGAGGTTAGTCACTCCACAGTGCAGGAAGAAACCTACCTCGCCTGGTGCATGCTTCTTACAAATGGTCAGATTCTGAGGAACGTTTTTCTTACTTATTATGAACACGATTGCGACCATGAACATAATACTGGCGGGCTGGGGTTTTAGTAACTGTGCTAACATGCTAATGGGTGCCAAAGAGCTTCCTGACCTTTACCATCAGAAGGCAGTGGCATACTGGTATTGTCACTAGACTAATAATCCAGAGACCCAGGGTTCGAATCCCACCAGGGCAGATGGTGAAATTTGAATTCAATAAAAATCTGGAATTAAAAGTCTAATAATGACCATGAAACCTTTGTCGATTGTCGTAAAAGCCCATCTGGTTTACCTTTAGGGAAGGAAATCTGCCATCCTTACCTGGTCTGGCCTGCATGTGACTCTAGACCCACAACAATATGGTTGACTCTTAAATGCCCTCAGGGTAATAAATGCCAGCGACGCCATCTCATGAACAAATTAAAAAAAAATGTTGAACCACCATCTTAATACCAGTGTATTAATACCTTAATACCTGTGTAATGAAGTTCCCCCTCCACCACTCTCCCTGCTTCAGGAGATATTGAAACATTCTGCCTTGTGTGTGGGAGAAAGATGAATATGAGTGAGTATAGATGATACATTTGAATTTTGCATTTTTGCTTACTTCATTCACATTGAAAGGATCAGGCAGCTTAATTTTCAGCAAGCGTTACTGCGAATAAGAACTCATCGAAACTGTTTCAAGAGATTGTAAAATTCAGCATTTAAAAGAAAACCGGATTTAATGTAAAAACGATAAAAACATTTACCAGTGATATGGGTGTAATGAGTAAATACAATTAATTTTAAAAATGTGTGATTTTATGTGACTAGTGAAATAACTAGAAACAGAGAACGTGCAACAAAACATGCAATATGGGGCTGGATATAATGGTTGTGGTAGTTGCTACATCCATGCTGTGATACAATTGTATAAACATTTAGGCCCACAAAATACAATCAGCCAAAAGACCCTGGCAGAAGATAATGGGCGTGATTCTCCGCAAATGCGGAGAGTCGTGAAGGCTGCCGTGAAACTGGCCGTGTTTCACGGCAGCCTCCGCACCCCCTCCTGGGACCCGATTCTCCCCCCCGGGCGGGGCTAGCAGCGGGGCCCCGTGATCCTCGGCATCGCAAGCTTAGCGAACTTCGCTAAGCCCTCGTGCCAAGGGTAACGGTGGCTGACGCACAAGATGACGTCAGCCGCGCATGCGTGGATTGGACGGCTCCAACCCGCGCATGCGTGGATGACGTCATCACGCATATGCGTGAAACCCGCGCATGCACGAGCCGTTATGCACCTCAGCCGCCCCGCGGACTGATCCAGTGGGGCGGCGGAGGAACAAAGAGTGGGGTTCGGACCCGCTGCCCGCGATCGGTGGGCACCGATCGCGGGCCCATGCCACCCTTGGCACGGCCGTGGTGCGGCCGTGCCAATCGGTGCCATGGTTCTCGAGAACGGCACTTTGCGGCCGTTTTCACGAACTGTGAGAGCAGGTGTGTTGAGTTCATGAAAACGGCCGTAAAGGCCTGGGAAATCGGCCCATCGGATAGGGAAGAATCGCTGCTCGCCGTAAAAAAAAGGCGAGCAGCGATTCATGTCGTGGGGCGGCCGTGGGGGGGGGGAGAATAGCGGGAGGTTGGGAAAAATGTCGGGAAGGCCCTCCCGCTATTCTCCGACCCGTTGTGGGGGGCGGAGAATCGCGCCCAATAGGTACAACTGTCCCACTTACACAGTTTCCCAATTCTGAGCCTATTCTGCCTGCACAGCCAATGCAGCAAAGTGCAAAATCCATCCGAGAAGTAGAAAGACATTTGTGCTGGTGTTTTGGCTTTGTAATTTGGCTCCACATTTCTCTGATTCGTTCCAGTACTGCGAAAGAGGTTGAACAGATAGTGAAAGAACATGGGGTGGTTCCTGCAGCAGTTGGCATTGTGAAAGGCAAGATTCATGTTGGGTTGTCAGACAGTGACCTGCAGTACCTGGCAGCAAACAAGAAAACAATCAAAGCATCTCGAAGAGATCTACCCTATATCCTCACTAAGGTAAGAACTGAAAGATTAAATATAATTTTCTCTATACAGTTGTATATATTGAATGGAGATGTTAGAAGAATATTTGCACATCCAAGAATTCATTAGAGATTAGAACAAGTGGACATTGAAACAGTCAATTTCAACAGATTCATTTTATGTCACCCACAAATCTGTTCTCATACACTTCCTTTGATCTCTTAATCTGTTTTAATGTCCTCTCTGTACTTCCTGTGTTCACCTTGTTTCTCTGCTCAATTGCAAACTCAACATTGATCATAAATCTCCTTTGTCTGTTTAATTTTGATCTTTAAACACCAGGAACTTCTTTCACTTCTTGCCCCTCCTTTCAATTCTTGGGAATATGTCTATTCTGTGCCTGAACAACTTCCTCTTTGAGGGCCTCACGTCGTTCACTTATCGTTTATTTGCCAATCTTTGATTCCAATCCAGTCGGGCCAGATCCCCTTTCAAAATGAGTTTTTGAAAGTTTTATTTTCCCTTGTCCTTTTCCGTAACTGCTCTAAACCTAATAATATTATTAGGTTTAATAATAATATTACTGTTTCCCAAATATTATCCCACTGAAACATGCTCCATTTACCTCACTTTGTTTGCGAGAACCACTGACATCTCCATTGTTGCTAAACTATCAGGCTGCTGTTCTGGTCCAGAACTGGATGAGTAGAAATTCTCTCCAATTGAATATTGGAAAGACTCAAAACCATTGTCTTCAGTCCATGCTCCAAACCCAGATCCCTAGAGAATGACTCCAGCCTTCTGCCTGACAACAGTCTTGAGACGAAACCAGACTGACTGCAACCTTGGTGTCAGATTTGATTCCAAGATGCAATTCTGGCTATGTATCTGCAGCATGAGATTACCTATTTTCACCTCCATTACAGTGCTTTGCCCGTACCGTAGCTCATCTGCTGCTGAAACATTCATTCAGGCCTTTTGTTACCGCTAACTATTCGAATGTGCTCCTCGGATCAGCCTCCCACATTTGACCCTCTGTAAATTTGAAGTCATTCAAAACTCTGCTACCTTTGTCCTTATTCACACCAAGTCCTGTTCACATATCACCAAAGCAATACTTTGATTTCAAAATTCTCACCCTTGTTTTCAAGGCCTCCATGGTCTCGCCACTCCCTACCTCTATAATGTTCTCCAGCCCTTATGCTCATCTAATTCTGGCCTCTTGAGCATCTTCCATTTTAATTGTTCCACCATTAGTGACTGTTCCTTCAGCTGACGAGCCACTAAGATCTGGAATTTCCAACCTAAACCTCTCTGACTTTCTCCCCTCGCATTCTCACTTTAAGCTGCAGCTTAAAACTTACATCTATGATGAAGCTTTTTGCCATCTTAGCAAATATTACCATTTTTGGCTCAGTGTCTAATTTTGTTTTCGTGTCATTTTATTTTGGGCTGTTTTATAACATTAAAGGTGTAATATATATCCAAGTTGTTGAAATATACTGACCCAGAACCCTCTCTCGTGCACACTTCTGGAATTTTTCCTCCTGTGCCATTTATGGGCGGCATGGTGGCACCGTAGTTAGCACTGCTGCCTCACAGCGCCAGGGACCCGGGTTCAATTCCGGTCTTGGGTGACTGTGTGGAGTTTGCATATTCTCCCCGTGTCTGCATGGGTTTCCTCCGGGTGCTCCGGTTCCCTCCCACAGTCCAGAGATGTGCAGGTTAGGTGGATTGGCCATGATAAACTTGCCCCTTAGTGTACAAAGATCGGATGGGGTTACGGAGATTGGGCGGGGGAGTAGGCCTGGGAAGAGTGCTCTTTCGGAGGCTTGGTGGTGACTCGATGGGCCGAGTGGCCTCCTTCTGCACTGCAGGGATACTATAATTCTATGACACTGTTCATCTTTATTCACTTTTCCGGCAAAATTGTTCCTCTAGCTCCTTCCCCTTGACGTGCTCCCCCACCACTTGCTCCCTCCACAGACACACACCTTATTTGGTGGTTTGTACGCCAAGTATCACAACAGCTCCTCTCGTGTTCCTGAATTCTAACCACATCAATTCTCCCTTTGAACCGGCAAGCACATCAATCCTTTCTGTTATACTCCAGAAAACCAGATGTTGGAGGATAAAACCAAGGCAAATCTTTGCACAGTCTTAGAAATATTTATTTATAGAGACATTCATAATAAATGTATGCTTCCCCATCCAGAAACCACAGTGTCAGTTCCTTTATGCACAGGCCAAGTGAATCCCCAGGGAATACCTATCATCACATACAATTGATGGACACTTCACAGATTCTCTTCTCTCCTTTGATTGAATTAGAGTTAATCTGTACAATCAAAATGTCAAAACAAATTAAGGGCGCGATCTACCGTTTGCATCCTACCGGAATCGGGGCGGGATGTGGCCGACAAATGCCGGGAGAGACCTCCCCGGGATTACCGACGGGCGTTACACCTCGCGGGACATCACCATTTGTGGACAGGACTCAGTCAAGCACGGTTAAATTAGTTAAAAAACCCACTTAGCCGTGCTGATGCCGGATCGCCGAGGAGACGCCAGCCGAGTGCCAATTAGCACTTGTTCCCACAACCGTGGCAGTGCCACCTGGTTATTGCTACCTGGATGCCACTCTGTCACTGTGCCCAGCCGATACTGCCAGGCTGGCAGAGGTACTACCAATGTGGCAGGCTGGGTGCCAAGGTGCCTGGCTGGCATTCTTCCCACACCGGGGATCCGGCCCAGGTTGTCTTGCCGGTATATCGTGGGGAGCGGGGGGTGTTCATGGACCCTCCGAACAGGTGAGTTGGGGCATCCTGGGAATCGCGACAGGGTTGAGACATCAGGGTGTCATTTAAAATGGTGTCCCAATCTCTTCCTGCACTGCAGAACTCCGCTTGTCAGAGCTCCTTAGTGCAGGAAATTACACTGACCTTGGCCTTGAGGGGGTGCTCCCTGGCAGTGCCCAAAATAGCAACACAGTGCTGTTAGATATCGGGGTAGTTCCCGGCAGCTTGACCCTGCTAATCTCGTCCAGAATGGTCTCTTATTTTTTTTTTTGATTAGGTCGTGCCCTAAATCAGAAATCACCACATTCTGTCTGGAGCATTACAGTAAGAGATGTACCTCCTCCAGGACCGCTAACAATTTTTTCATACATATATTTCTTTTTAGAAAACAATCTGGCAGTTGATGACTTGCATCCACTATTTAATTTACTTTCTCCCTTGCACTGCTTCAAACCAGCAAGCTCAGGCCCTAATCTTTCCTCACTGACACATTTCATAGATTGTGCATTAGCCCACAATGAACACCTTCAGTAATATCCCTTTAATAGAATCGCGCTCAAAATATTTGACAAATAAAATCCCACATCTCTTTCTCCCACATGAGTCAGTGCTTTAACAGCTGGACTTGTTTTACCAATGTGTTATATTTCCTTAACTTCCCAAGTTAAGGGATAATATTTACCATTTCTTACCCATGAGAAATATTATGAAAGTGACTGCACTAGAATTCCTGTCAGGGAGAGTCCAGGTGGTGTGTCATTAAAATGTCTTGTTTCTTGTTCTTTGGGCCATCCAAGCATGGGGACTTAAGTATGCATTTATCTAAATATCATTTTGGATAGTTTATTTACCCATAAAGCACTCTACTTTAGTATGTTTGGGCAGCATGGTAGCATTGTGGATAGCACAATTGCTTCACAGCTCCAGGGTCCCAGGTTCGATTCCGGCTTGGGTCACTGTCTGTGCGGAGTCTGCACATCCTCCCCGTGTGTGCGTGGGTTTCCTCCCACAGTCCAAAGATGTGCAGGTTAGGTGGAGTGGCCATGATAAATTGCCCATAGTGTCCAAAATTGCCCTTAGTGTTGGGTGGGGTTGCTGGGTTATGGGGATGGGGTGGAGGTGTTGACCTTCGGTAGGGTGCTCTTTCTAAGAGCCGGCGCAGACTCGATGGGCCGAATGGCCTCCTTCTGCATTGTAAATTCTATGATATGTTTCATCGTGGTACTAAACTCGAAACCAGAGTGCAGAGCCACTTCTACTGACCAAGCAAGCATTGCAATTACCCTGCCTCTTCCTCAGATAATACATCGCCTTTCCAAGATGACCTAGTATGATTGACTTAAATAGGAATACCACTCTCTAAGTTGGACTTTTGATTTATTCCAGACCTACTTTGCTTAATACCTAAACCACTTAAAGGCCCCACAAGCTTGACTCCCAATTTTAACTTCTACTCTAATCTTATGAACATGAATACACCCTTCTCAAATCTTTTGCCCGCACCATAAGGAATCATCAACCATGTCATGAAGATGCTTGCGGGTTTTCCTACATGATACTAATAAAACATTGCTTTGTGAAGAAAAGTCTATTTTCAGAAATAAACATCTGACTGCAGAATACCGCAGCCTGGAAACATCATTAATGCCATGGACAGGTTTGTTTAGTTTCCATTGTTTTCCTTCTGCTTCTGTGGCCACTTTGTGCAGTTTGAGAAACATTTCCTTCTGAAAAGTATCACATTGCAGACATTTTCGTTTAATGATTTACAACCTCCACGAATATCTGATCAAATAAGCTAAACATCTTTTTAAGATTACGACAATGGATTTTCAAAGACAAATTGGTCGCATTTTGCTGATTGCATATTTTTGATTTGATATTGTTTCATTCCTGATTTGTCCATTCACTAACTTTCCAGTTGTGATTTGTTGCTGTCATCAAATTTGTGAGCCTGTTATTATGTTCAGGCCTGATGTATCTTGGATAATTCCTGCTCTGCTCACATGTCTCGAGGTAAACATACGTGTTTTTCTGTGAGTTCTGCTCATGAAAAGACAGCAACATATCTTTTAAACCACACCTGAACATTCGCTTGTTCTTTAGCTTATGAATTTGTTTGAAGTTGTCTCAGCTCTAGACCAGCTATTGTCCACTTACAAATATGAAGTTGTCCCACAAGGTGGGGATAGTGCGATGGGACTGGGCCTAGATAGGGTGCTCTCTCAGAGGGTTGGTGCAGACTCGATGGGCTGAGTGGCCTCCTTATGCACAATAGGGATTCTATGCATCAGCAACCAGTCTACTGACCAGAGCTCCCCTCAGTTCCTACTGATCAACTTAAATTCCTTTGATTTACATTTTTATCCTCCAGTCTTACTGTCATTGATTAAAAGATTCAGTTCTGGAACATTCTGGAGACTTGCTTTTATTTGCTTTTGTCTGGCAATTGTGCCAGAATCCAAATAAGATTAAACAGCTCATATTTTGTGAAGCCAATTGGAATCGACTGGACCTCCTGAATTCCCTGCTTTAGTGTGGCACTGGGATCTACAAGCTCGATAAAGATACAGTTTTTTTAATGAGCTGACAAAAGATAATTATAAATTAGTGTGGCTAGGCCAGCACATCCTGACGTAAATAAAAACAGAAAATGCTGGAAAGACTCAGAAGTCTGGCAGCATCTATGGAGAGAGAAACTGAGATAATGTTTCAAGTAAATCAGCTTTGAAGAAGAGTCATACGGACCAGAAACAGTGGGCATGATTGAACGGGAGAAGGACTAAGTGCCATAGCGGGCGTGACTTCCCGGGTGCTTCCCAACGGCCGACTAGGCAAGACCACAGCCCGTATCTAATGGCAATTAATGCAGGAAATGGCTGTTTCGCCAGCTGATTCGCTCGGACCATGCCCAGCTGCTCCCTGCTAACCAGGGGGAACAGCTCATAAACTGCTTCCTCCCAACACACCCCAGTCAGCACACAGCCATGCCACCACATAGACCTGCTCTACGGCCAGGCTGCTGGATGCCGTGGAGGCGAATTGGGACACCCTGTTCCCCCAAGGGGGTTGGAGGATGAGCCCAGGGCCATCATGCAAGAGAATGGATATGTGGCCAGTGAGAGGGACGGATCTGCCTGAGAGGCAATGACAGTGGCCGTAAGTTCGGGCAGTGTGACCAGGAGGATCTCAGTCCAATGCAGAAAGACCCAACAAACTCCACCAGGCCGCATGGAAAAGTTGACACTGGCCCTGGCATCTCACACCACCCTGCGCCACAGTGGTGAGGATTCTGCACCCAAATAACCTGTCTCAAGTGAATTGTTCATGCCAGACAAAATGATCCTTCCCTTTCACCGGCCACATATCCATTCTCTTGCATGATCGCCCCCACCTTCCAGAGAACACCTCAGAGGAAAGCTCTGAGGATGCCACAATTGATGCGTCACAGCTATCATCCCCACTCTCCACCAACGCAGAAACATGCACCTCGCTGCTGCCTGTCCTTCTGACAGTGGGTCCTGTGGGTTCTCCCCGGGCTTGTCCTCTAGCACCTCCTGGTCTGGTCACTCCTCATCCTCCTCTTCAAATGAGGCCACATGTTCCTCCTCTTCCTCCTCCAGCACGTTGCCTCCCTCCCAGATTGTGGAGGGCACAGCAGACCACCATTAAACTGGAGACCCTCTGTGGGGGAGGTGTACTGCAGTGCACCACCAGAGTGGTCCAGGCATCGGAACCACATTTTGAGTAGTCCGATGCAGCGCTCAATGACAGGATGGGTAGGAATATGAGCCTCGTTGTACCGGCTTCGATCTCCACTTCGGTCTCCAGCCTTCGTACTGGCGTCATCAGCCAGGACCTCAGCGGGTATCCCTTATCACCCAAGAGCCCACCCGTCATCCTGTGGCAGTCGTCGAAGACGCTGGGGATATCCGAGTGTCCCAGGATGTAGCTGTCATGTACAATCCCTGGGAAGCATGCACACATATATCCGAAGGTCGCGGTCGCTCACGGGTTGAACATTTAGGGAGTGGAACCCCCTCCTGTTAATGAATGGCATTCTCTGAAACAGGGCATCCGCGATTTCACAGATGCACATGTGGACTGTAGGTTATGATATGCCACACAAGTTCCTGCTTGAGCCCTGGAATGAACCAGTGGCATAAAACCTCAGGGATGTGGTGACCTTCATGGCCACCGGGTACCCTCCTCCTCCAAGGGATGCCAAGTCGCGACAACATGATACAGGTGCCATTCTGTCTCCTTTTTGAGATGGAGCCTCCTGTGGCACATGTTGTTCGTCATCTCCTCAAACAACCAATGATACTTGCACACCTTGAGCTACCGCTGGCCTCCCCCTGCGGGTCTCTCCACGACCTGATGGGCAGTCAGGTCTGCAGGGTTTTAGCAGCTCCCTGCACATGGGATACTGCATGGAGCTTACATCGATGCTGCTGCCACCTTCGGAAGCGCCTGGCCGCCTGGGCTACCACCAGTATTACAAGGGCAGCCACTGTGGGGTTGTCAACAGCATCCATATTGTTACACCATAAGGAATTGGAGAGGGGAGAGACCCAAAATCAGTTAGGGCTTCCACTCCAGGACCCTCCAATCCCCCAAGCCTCCCCCCACCCAAGCCTCCCCCCACCTGTCCCATCTTCTCTCGGGGTGCCATCTGGCGAGCCTCTTGTCCTGGGGGGACCCCGCCCTCCACATGCAACCTGGCCACAGCTGGGGTTCCTGGGCCCTGGACCCCAGATCCCTGCCCGGAACATTCGGGGGACCGAGCTCAGGTACCCCCCCCCCCCCCCCCCCCCGATCACACACTCAACCTCTGGTCGCTGGGTTATCCCCAGTGCTGAGGCCCAGCTCTTAGGTGTTTGATTGTTAGCTGCTGTTCAGGGTTCAGGCAAAGTGTCCAGGCCTCACCGTTTGATTGGAATGCTTGCCAATGAAACTTATCCGAAACACGGCACATGTACCCACAAGTATGGATTTGAGAATATTTTGTTTATTAAACGGTCAACAGTAACAAAGGTTTGAAAATCAATTGTGTTTCATTCCACACATTGCACTAATCATTAAACAACCTTCCCAAATTAGTAGTAATATAAAGCTATAGCAGCTCATTTTCATAAATAAAAACGCATGGTATCACCCCTCACAGGTTCCTCAACAGAAACAGAGGATATGCCTGAGAATATGTTATCATGTCCAGAACTTTGTTATAGAAATGATCTTCCATCAATGTGTGACTTGTTCCACGCATCAATGACATTCTCCTGCCAGGAACCGCAGCTGTTCAGGCCCTCCCACATATCCCAATCTTACCGGAACCAAATTCAGGTTCCACTGTATGTATTCCACTGACACTCGAGGTGTAGTTGACCATCCTTGACTTCCAGCGTGTTTAACCCGTGGTGACGTGCCAGTTACACGCAGCACTCACCACACCAGCAACAAAGCATCAGCAATCTGTGTTTCTTCAACGATGTTAGCAGGTGGCCCATTTGATCAATGTCGCGCACCAGGTCGTGCAGCATCTTTTGCTCCAAACCGGATTGACATCTGGGCTCATACGGCCCCCTGAGCTCGGTGTTCCAGGTTCCAGGTATCTTAGAAAAAAATTGTCCTTCTTTCCGGCTACAGAAAAAGGAGGAAACAGCAACAGCAGCCTCCAGGCATCTGCAGCCACCAGCAGCAGCAAGCACAACCTACAGCTGTGAAGCGCTGACATAACTAACAAGGCCAGTTCCTTATTAGCAATGGTCTTCAGCTGTGCAGCCAGGGGCTGCTCACAGTCAGAAAGAGTTAAAGTGACTGTCACCGTATTACCACAAACAAGGATCTGTTCTGGAAGTGTTTGGTGAGACAGGCAGGCAGCAGCTGAAATAGCCCCTGTTATGGGTACACTATTTGGGATGGCCTGTAAACCTGCAGGGGCAGAGAGCCCCCCCCCCCCCCCCCCCCCCCCAGCACCCCCCCTCCAGCACACCCCCTTCACTCTGGCAACTGGTGCAGCAGCTCCAGTGTCCTTGGGCTGCATGTCCGATTTTGAAAATGGCTACCTCCTCCGATCCCCACAGCAGCCATTGCGCAAGCTTCCTGTTTTTAAATAGGTGTGCTAAAGGGTGTCAGTGTGACCTCCCGCTGAGGAGCCGGTTAGATCCTGGGAGGCCATTAGAGAGGGCCTCCATCTTATTAATGAGATGGAGATTGCCTTAATTGGTGATAATCGCCATGTCTAGACAGGATCCGGAACCCGCCAACATTTGTGAGCCAGTTAGGTTGCAAACCAATCAGCGCCCTGCGCGGAACCCTATTTCGGCCTCTCCCGTGATCTAACCAGCACGCACGGATCCGCGCTGAGCGCAACGTGGCTGTTAAATTTGGATTTTGTTTATTGTCACGCGAGCAGATCAACAGATCATTAAGTGCATGAAAACAAAAGAAAAGAAAAGAAATATATAATAGGGCAACACAAGGTACACAATGTAACTACATAAACACCGGCATCGGGTGAAGCATACAGGGGTGTAGTGTTAATCAGGTCAGTCCATAAGAGGGTCGTTTAGGAGTCTGGTAACAGAGGGGAAGACTTGTGCCCAGTAACTCTGTTTCTCTCGTCATACATTCTGCCAGACCTGCTGAGCCTTTCCTGAATTTTCTGTTTCTATTTCAGATTTCCAGCATCCACGGTATTTTTGCTTTTATAACAATTGACTGAAGTCTGTTTTGTTTGAGACACACGAATAAGATTAACTTTAGTGCAAATTCCAGAATATCTTTCTGCGTGACTTCAGGATTGCAGCTTTGCAAAAATCAGGAGATTTGTATCTTATTTTGTGTGTTTTGAGAAAGTCAGCCAAGTGTCATTGAGACACAATAGTATTGATTTTCTTTGTTTTGTATCAGGGCTTATCTGCTGGTACCACAGTTTCAGCCACTATGATGATAGCGCACAAAGTTGGCATTCCACTGCTTGTAACTGGTGGGATTGGAGGAGTGCATCATGATGGACAAAACAGTAAGAGATTTATGAGACCTACTTCAAATGTCCAAGAGTCAAATTCAGGCACAATCTTGGATACATTTTTAAGCAAATTTACATGATTAGTAAGACCGCCACGTGTTATTTAACATTTAGTTAAATGAGTAGCAGTGATCAGACTCGACCTAAGTCAGGGAAGAAAGAAAATGTTACTATATGTACGAGTATATATAGTATCGTCAGGATGCAAGCAGCAACTCAACCAATGAAAATACTGTTCTGAGTGTTCATTGGTTGCATGTTTGCAAATCATGACACAGCTCACACAAAGAGACCAACTTCAGGGTTAATATTTTGAATCAGATGCATGTTTAATGTCTGCCACTGTTACCATTGTCAATTAATCTTGAGTATCTGTTACCGTTGGCAGTGTTGGTTCAATTTCTGCGACAGTTAATCTTCTTGATGTCTGTTGAGTTTCAGTTACTCTTAACCTTGTCAATCAGATCTATGTTTAAAGTCGTGTTGTGTATGAACAAAGGGTCGATGTATATTTTAAATGGGGAGCCGCTTTACGCTCACTTTCTGAGATCAGTCGCTCTCTGTGAAACTGACTTCGTGATCAATGGTGAGGCTCCGTCCTTCCCCATCAGCCCCAAATCCAGACGTGTTTCCAAGAAATTCCTCATTTCCCCTTCAAACATCTCAGGACTCTGCGATCAAAAGACTCGCACACTGATCTGTAAAGAGATATTAATTTCAAGTTATTTAAATCTGCAAATAACAACAAAAAATAGAAAATATATTTTCATTTACATTATTTTACATTTAATAACACAGATGTGATAATACAGAACAATGAAAGTGATGTTTGAAGAAGTAACTATGGAGAATCTATTGTGAACAAAGCGTGGGTCGCGAAAGGCAGCCATTTTGTACAAAAGGGTCGCTGTAAAAAAAAGTTTGAAAAACATTGTACGATATACTGACACTGGGAAAGGACATTACAGTACAGATACACTGACTGAGGGACAGGTCATTACAGTACAGATACACTGACTGAGGGACAGGTCATTACAGTACAAATACACTGACTGAGGGACAGGTCATTACAGTACAGATACACTGACTGAGGGACAGGTCATTACAGTACAGATACACTGACTGAGGGACAGGTCATTACAGTACAGATACACTGACTGAGGGACAGGTCATTACAGTACAGATACACTGACTGAGGGACAGTTCATTACAGTACAGATACACTGACTGAGGGACAGTTCATTACAGTACAGATACACTGACTGAGGGACAGTTCATTACAGTACAGATAGACTGACACTGGGAAAGGACATTACAGTACAGATACACTGACTGAGGGACAGGTCATTACAGTACAGATACACTGACTGAGGGACAGGTCATTACAGTACAGATACACTGACTGAGGGACAGTTCATTACAGTACAGATACACTGACTGAGGGACAGTTCATTACAGTACAGATACACTGACTGAGGGACAGGGAATTACAGTACAGATACACTGACTGAGGGACAGTACATTACAGTACAGATACACTGACTGAGGGACAGTTCATTACAGTACAGATACACTGACTGAGGGACAGGGCATTACAGTACAGATACACTGACTCTGGGACAGGGCATTACAGTACAGATACACTGACTCCTGGACAGGGAATTACAGTACAGATACGCTGACTCCTGGACAGGGCATTACAGTACAGATACACTGACTCTGGGAGAGGGAATTACAGTACAGATACACTGACTCCTGGACAGGGCATTACAGTACAGATACACCGACTCTCGGATAGGGCATTACAGTACAGATACACCGACTCTCGGATAGGGCATTACAGTACAGATACACTGACTCCGGGACAGGGCATTACAGTACAGATACACTGACTGAGGGACAGGGCATTACAGTACAGATACACTGACTGAGGGACAGGGAATTACAGTACAGATACACTGACTCCTGGACAGGGCATTACAGTACAGATACACTGAGGGACAGGGCATTACAGTACAGATACACTGACTCTGGGACAGGGCATTACAGTACAGATACGCTGACTCCTGGACAGGGCATTACAGCACAGATACACTGACTCCTGGACAGGGTATTACAGTACAGATACACTGACTCCGGGACAGGGCATTACAGTACAGATACGCTGACTCCTGGACAGGGCATTACAGTACAGATACACCGACTGAGGGACAGGTCATTACAGTACAGATACACCGACTCTCTGATAGGGCATTACAGTACAGATACACTGACTCCGGGACAGGGTATTACAGTACAGATACACTGACTGAGGGACAGGTCATTACAGTACAGATACACTGACTCTGGGAGAGGGAATTACAGTACAGATACACTGACTCCTGGATAGGGTATTACAGTACAGATACACTGACTCTGGGAGAGGGAATTACAGTACAGATACACTGACTCCTGGATAGGGTATTACAGTACAGATACACTGACTCTCGGATAGGGCATTACAGTACAGATACACTGACTGAGGGACAGGGCATTACAGTACAGATACACTGACTCCGGGAGAGGGAATTACAGTACAGATACACTGACTCCTGGACAGGGCATTACAGTACAGATACACTGACTCCTGAACAGGGCATTACAGTACAGATACACTGACTCCGGGAGAGGGTATTACAGTACAGATACACTGACCCCTGGACAGGGCATTACAGTACAGATACACTGACTGAGGGACAGGGCATTACGGTACAGATACACTGACTCCGGGAGAGGGTATTACGGTACAGATAAACTGACCCCTGGACAGGGCATTACAGTACAGATACACTGACTCCGGGAGAGGGTATTACGGTACAGATACACTGACTCCGGGACAGGGCATTACAGTACAGATACACTGACTCCGGGACAGGGTATTACAGTACAGATACACTGACTGAGGGACAGGTCATTACAGTACAGATACACTGACTCTGGGAGAGGGAATTACAGTACAGATACACTGACACCTGGATAGGGTATTACAGTACAGATACACTGACTCTGGGAGAGGGAATTACAGTACAGATACACTGACTCTCGGATAGGGCATTACAGTACAGATACACTGACTGAGGGACAGGGCATTACAGTACAGATACACTGACCCCTGGACAGGGTATTACAGTACAGATACACTGACTCCGGGAGGGGGAATTACAGTACAGATACACTGACTCATGGACAGGGCATTACAGTACAGATACACTGACTCCTGGACAGGGCATTACGGTACAGATACACTGACCCCTGGACAGGGCATTACAGTACAGATACACTGACTCCTGGACAGGGCATTACAGTACAGATACACTGACTCCGGGAGAGGGAATTACAGTACAGATACACTGACTCCTGGACAGGGCATTACAGTACAGATACACTGACTCCTGAACAGGGCATTACAGTACAGATACACTGACTCCGGGAGAGGGTATTACAGTACAGATACACTGACCCCTGGACAGGGCATTACAGTACAGATACACTGACTGAGGGACAGGGCATTACGGTACAGATACACTGACTCCGGGAGAGGGTATTACGGTACAGATAAACTGACCCCTGGACAGGGCATTACAGTACAGATACACTGACTCCGGGAGAGGGTATTACGGTACAGATAAACTGTCCCCTGGACAGGGAATTACAGTACAGATAAACTGACTCCTGGACAGGGCATTACAGTACAGATACACTGACTCTGGGAGAGGGAATTACAGTACAGATACACTGACTCCTGGACAGGGCATTACAGTACAGATACACTGACTCCGGGAGAAGGAATTACAGTACAGATACACTGACTCATGGACAGGGCATTACAGTACAGATACACTGACTCATGGACAGGGCATTACAGTACAGATACACTGACCCCTGGACAGGGCATTACGGTACAGATACACTGACTCCTGGACAGGGTATTACAGCACAGATACACTGACCCTCAGACAGGTCATTACAGTACAGATACACTGACTCATGGACAGGGCATTACAGTACAGATACACAGGTCATTACAGTACAGATACACTGACTCTCGGATAGGGCATTACAGTACAGATACACTGACTGAGGGACAGGGCATTACAGTACAGATACACTGACCCCTGGACAGGGTATTACAGTACAGATACACTGACTCCGGGAGAGGGAATTACAGTACAGATACACTGACTCCTGGACAGGGTATTACGGTACAGATACACTGACTGAGGGACAGGTCATTACAGTACAGATACACTGACTCTCGGACAGGGCATTACAGTACAGATACACTGACTCCTGGACAGGGCATTACAGTACAGATACACTGACTCTCGGATAGGGCATTACGGTACAGATACACTGACTCCGGGAGAGGGTATTACAGTACAGATACACTGACTCCTGGACAGGGCATTACAGTACAGATACACTGACTCCGGGAGAGGGAATTACAGTACAGATACACTGACTCCTGGACAGGGCATTACAGTACAGATACACTGACTCCTGGACAGGGCATTACGGTACAGATACACTGACTCCTGGATAGGGCATTACGGTACAGATACACAGAGCATTACAATGCAGATACACTGACTCCTGGACAGGGCATTACGGTACAGATACACTGACCCCTGGACAGGGTATTACAGTACAGATACGCTGACTCCGGGAGAGGGTATTACAGTACAGATACACTGACTCCTGGACAGGGTATTACAGTACAGATACACTGACCCCTGGACAGGGTATTACAGTACAGATACACTGACCCCTGGACAGGGCATTACAGTACAGATACACTGACTCCGGGAGAAGGAATTACAATACAGATACACTGACTCCGGGAGAGGGCTCTGTCGTACAGATGCACTGATTATGGGAGAGGTCATTACAGTACAAAGAACAAAAGAACAAAGAAAATTACAGCACAGGAACAGGCCCTTCGGCCCTCCCAGCCTGCGCCGATCCAGATCCTTTATCTAAACCTGTCTCCTATTTTCCAAGGTCTACTTCCCTCTGTTCCCGCCCATTCATATACCTGTCTAGATGCTTCTTAAATGATGCTATCGTGCCCGCCTCTACCACCTCCGCTGGTAAAGCGTTCCAGGCACCCACCACCCTCTGCGTAAAAAACTTTCCACGCACATCTCCCTTAAACTTTCCCCCTCTCACCTTGAAATCGTGACCCCTTGTAACTGACACCCCCACTCTTGGGAAAAGCTTGTTGCTGTCCACCCTGTCCATACCTCTCATAATTTTGTAGACCTCAATCAGGTTCCCCCTCAACCTCCGTCTTTCCAACGAAAACAATCCTAATCTACTCAACCTTTCTTCATAGCTAGCACCCTCCATACCAGGCAACATCCTGGTGAACCTCCTCTGCACCCTCTCCAAGGCATCCACATCCTTCTGGTAATGTGGCGGCCAGAACTGCACGCAGTTTTCCAAATGTGGCCGAACCAAAGTCTTATACAACTGTAACATGACCTGCCAACTCTTGTACTCAATACCCCGTCCGATGAAGGGAAGCATGCTGTATGCCTTCTTGACCACTCTATCAACCTGCGTTGCCACCTTCAGGGTACAATGGACCTGAACTCCCAGATCTCTCTGCACATCAATTTTCCTCAAGACCCTTCCATTGACCATATAGTCCGCTCTTGAATTTGATCTTCCAAAATGCATCACCTCGCATTTGCCTGGATTGAACTCCATCTGCCATTTCTCTGCCCAACTCTCCAATCTATCTATATTTTGTTGTATTCTCTGACAGTCCTCCTCGCTATCTGCAACTCCATAAATCTTAGTATCATCTGCAAATTTGCCAATCAGACCACCTATACCTTCCTCCAGGTCATTTATGTAGATCACAAACAACAGTGGTCTGAGCACGGATCCCTGTGGAACACCACTAGTCACCCTTCTCCATTTTGAGACACTCCCTTCCACCACTATTCTCTGTCTCCTGTTGCCCAGCCAGTTCTTTATCCATCTAGCTAGTACACCCTGAACCCCATACGACTTCACTTTTTCCATCAACCTGCCATGGGAAACCTTATCAAACGCCTTACTAAAGTCCATGTATACGACATCTACAGCCCTTCCCTCATCAATTAACTTTGTCACTTCCTCAAAGAATTCTATTAGGTTTGTAAGACATGACCTTCCCTGCACAAAACCATGCTGCCTATCACTGATAAGTCTATTTTCTTCCAGATGTGAATAGATCCTATCCCTCAGTATCTTCTCCAACAGTTTGCCTACCACTGACGTCAAGCTCACAGGTCTATAAACATCTAGTACAGATGTGCTGATTCCAGGAGAGGGCAGTACAGACCAGAAATACTCAATCCAGGAGAGCACATTCCTGTCTGTATGCACTTAATCCAGGAGGGGGTGATACAATTCAGAAACACTGTTTTAGGAAGGGCGTAACATGACAAATACATTCATTCTGGGAGAGAGAGTTCTCCAATGGAAATGTTCAATCTGGACAGGTTATTATGGCACAGATATGTTCACTCCTGGAGACCATTAAATATAGGAACACAGCAAGGAAAGGAAGATATAGGGATATGGAAATGGAGTTGGGACATGGGATTATGATAACTGCTCATGTGGGGAACAAGCACCAAGGTGGACTGATTGAGCTGAATGCTTGTTCTGTAGTAGTTTATAATTTTGTGTCATGACTGATAATTGAGCTGAAAAATACTACCCATTGATCATTTGAGGTATAACTACAATTCTAGAAACATTTTGTGAACAGTTACACAATCTGCATCTTTTTGCCATCATTTTGGGGAGTTTCAATACATAATTAAGTGGACAATGTGTGTTAAATTCATTTTACATTACTACATCTTACTAGGAATTGTTCCATGGAATATCCCACAAGACTGGTGTCAGAGTAACTCCTGTGAGCCTAACAGATGATACCGTTATTTTACTTTTCCAGCATTAGATATAAGCACAGATCTGACTGAACTGGGACGTAATCCTGTTACTGTGATCTCGGCAGGAGTCAAATCCATCCTGGATATAGGACGAACACTGGAATACTTGGTAAAGTGGCTCATAGATTGTCATTTATAAAGAAATATCGTAACTGATTTTGAATTCAGACTAGTCTGGCAGATGAAACTCTTTTCCATTCTTTACGCAATAAGTTTGAATCAATCTCGTAACGGTTCAGATCAGTAGCGATTAGGGAAAGGCGGGTAAGGCACCAGGGCTGGATGGTTTTGTGGTACTGTTTCACAAAATGGTTATGGATACGTTGGCACCGCTGTTGGTGGAGATGTTTCAGGATGCTGTGGCTAAGGGGACACTGCCAGAGACAATGGGTCAGGCATCCATTTCATTGCTGCTTTAGAAGGACAAGGACCTGGTGGAGTGTGGGTCGTACAGGCTAATATCTCTGTTGAATGTGGATGCTAAGATATTGGCAAAGGTGCTGCCACATAGGTTGGAGGAGTGCCTCCCGAAGGTGTTTGGGGAGGATCAGACTTCGTCGTAAAGGCCAGACAGTTGTCATCGAACCTGCTGTGTCTGGTGAATGTGGTGCTTTCTCTGGCAGAAGGGAGGGAGTTAGAGGTGGGTGGCACTGGATGGGGAGAAGGCGTGGAGAGGAGCTAGTTTGTGGTGTTGGAAAGGTTTGGGATTGGGCCTAAATATGTGGCATGGGTGAAGTTGTTGTATAATGATCCAATGACATTGACAAAAGGGTACTTTACATTGCATAGGGGAACGAGGCAGGCATGCCCTATGTCCCCCCTTCTGTTTGCGCTGGTTATAATGCTGAGGTGCTCGGGTAAAAGGAGGGGGATAGTGAGGAAGGTGGAGCCCCTGTATGCTGATGATTTTTTGCTGTATATCTCTAACCCTGGATCTTTAGTGGGGGATATAATGGGACTGCTTAGGAGATTTGGGGCTTTTTCAGGCTATAAGTTAAATTCGGGGAAAAGTGGGTGTTTTGTCTTCTCCCGGGGTGGGATTTGGGGTGGGGGTTGCCATTTTGGGTGGCAACAACCCACTTTAGGTATTTGGGAGTGCAGGTGGCTCGGGATTGGACCCGACTTCGTAAACTAAACATTATAAGTCTGGTGGGAAGGATTAAGACAGATCTATCGATCCCCTATTGTTGGCATTTGGGTGCAGTGGTTAAGATGAACCTTTTGCCCCGCTTCTTATTTTCAATTCAGTGCAGTGATTGATAGGGTTGTGAAGAAGGCCTATGGTGTGTTGGCCTTTATTGGTAGAGGGATTGAGTTCCGGAGCCATGAGGTCATGATGCAGCTGTACCAAACTCTGGTACGGCCGCATTTGGAGTATTGCGTACAGTTCTGGTCGCCTCATTATAGGAAGGACGTGGAAGCTTTGGAACGGGTGCAGAGGAGATTTACCAGGATGTTGCCTGGTATGGAGGGAAAATCTTATGAGGAAAGGCTGATGGACTTGAGGTTGTTTTCGTTAGAGAGAAGAAGGTTAAGAGGTGACTTAATAGAGGCATACAAAATGATCAGAGGGTTAGATAGGGTGGACAGCGAGAGCCTTCTCCCGCGGATGGAGGTGGCTAGCACGAGGGGACATAGCCTTAAATTGAGGGGTAATAGATATAGGACAGAGGTCAGAGGTGGGTTTTTTACGCAAAGAGTGGTGAGGCCATGGAATGCCCTACCTGCAACAGTAGTGAACTCGCCAACATTGAGGGCATTTAAAAATTTATTGGATAAGCATATGGATGATAAGGGCATAGTGTAGGTTAGATGGCCTTTAGTTTTTTTTTTCCATGTCGGTGCAACATCGAGGGCCGAAGGGCCTGTACTGCGCTGTATCGTTCTATGTTCTATGTTCTATGGTCATTTTGCCCGAATTGCTTTTTACGGGGATGGATCCGTTTGTTTCATCGTTTGTGTGGACAGGTAATGTGGCAAGGATATGGGAGACTTCAGAGAGGGCAACAGTTGGGGGGCTTGACCTTTCTGAACATGTTAATGCTCTCATTGGGCGGTGAACACTGAGAAGTTGCCAGGTTGGAGCAGGGAGACTGAAGCTTTGTGGGTGAAGATGAAGGAAGGCTCTTGTAAGGGGTCACGGTTGCGGGCGCTGGCAACGGCGCTGCTCCCTGGTTTGCTCCAAGGACGATCTCGGGGTGGTGGCCGCGCTGAAAATATGGAGCCAATTTTGGCAGGACTTTAAGTTGTGGGTGGGGGTCAAAGCTGATGCCGATCCGAGGGAACCCTGGGTTTGAGCCAGGGAGGATGGATTCGAGGTTTCGGGGATGGGAGGAACGAGGGGTGATGGAGATGTTTTTGGAAGGACGGTTCGCAGGTTTGGAGGAGTTGGGGAGACATTTGGGGTCCTGCTTGGGGAGGGTTTCATGTACATGCAGCTGTGGGATTTTGCAAAAAAAAAGGTTTTTCTGATTTTTCGGGTGGCACCCCCTCCTCGTTGCTGGAGGGGATGTTGTCAGTGATTGGGTTGGAGGGGTGGGTGGGGGGGGGATGTCGACGATCTCTGGGAGGGTTTTGAAGGAGGATATAGCATCCCTAGAAGGGGTGAAGGCCAAGTGGGAGGAGCTGAAGATGGCGCTGAAGGAGGGGTTGTGGTGTGAGATGCTGCGGAGGGCGAATGCCTCAACCTCATGTGCGAGGCTGGGGTTGATACAGCTAAAGATAGTACACAGAGAGCACCTGACGAAGTCGAGGATCAGCCAGTTGTTTGAGGTGGTGGTGAACATTTGGAGTGGCGCAAGATGAAAGTAAAGTTTCAGCAAGGTTCTGTAATTCTGTATAATCTTCTCTGCTTTTGTTGCTTTAGGAGACACATGGGGTATGTGTGGCAACATTTGGAAAATCACGTGACTTCCCAGCATTCTTTCTTCCAAAAAGTGGTTTTCAATCTGCTTACAATGTCACTGATGAAGAAGAAGCAGCCCAACTTATCGGTAGGTTATGGTTTCTTCATTTTCCCAGGAATTTCAGCATCATATATAATGCATTGTAAATGGTTCGTGAAAATCTGCATCACATCCACTGGTTTCAGAGCTCCATGTAGAGGAGGTCAAAACATTGACACGTGATTATGGCAGTGACAACAACTGTTCCAATTTGTTGATTTAGATCACAGTTGATTAATCCCTCCGGTAAGTGCAAAGCCGTGTGTCAGAATGAACTATGTAATCTGGGAAAATCCCCCCCCCCCCAGCCAGTTGCTGTTGAGTTAACTTTCCGAATCGGCCATAAATTGGCTGAGGGAAAGAGGATAAAGTCATGGATTCCATTCCGGATCTGTGCAGTTAATTTCACAAATTAAAAATTGCCACTTGGGTGAAGTAGCATAAGACGGTGAACCAGAGGCAGTGCCTTCAGGAGAAGAGGAGGGAAAAGGTAAGAGAAATTCCTTCCTTTAGCAAATTTAATGATAACAGTGCACTTACCAAGGGAATAGTTGTTTTGTGTTTGCTTCGGCTCTTCAACATCGATGGAGAAATGTCTGATTTCAGCCCAAGCTTTCTTGAGTGTAAAGGCACTGCATATGGTTCAGTGATGAGCAGGATGTATATCATCTCAAAGGCTGGACAACTCCATTTACAGGTAGAACAAGGTGTGAGTAAATAACCAGCAGGGTATAGTGTCTGGAATGACCAGTGACCGTGTCAGGGACCATTGGGTTTGAGCTGTCTTTGAGTTTGTTGAAATTCAAGTAAATTTGACATATCCATTGCTACCTTAAGATGATAGGTTTGTAGTGGTTTACAGCAATTGTATCAAATCTGCTTTCAAATAAGAAATTGAAAGAAAATATTCACCCAAGAGCCACCAGTAATGCAAACAAATGGAATAATTTAAAACCTGATTTGAATGTTCAAATGGCCAATTTATGTATATCAGGGATTTTATAGCATTTTAAGAGCCAGTCATAGCTTCCCTGCATAGCTTTCCTTTCCTAATGCAGGACTGACAGCTCTAATCTACTGGGGGCTCTAAACTACTGGGGGAACTACACGTGATTGGACAATAAAGTGAAAGTATTTGTTATTTAATTTCAATAGCCAATGCACATAAATTTGGCCAGGACAGCGGTGTGCTGATAGCTGTACCTATTCCAGAGGAGCAGGCAGCATCAGGTCTGGTTATTGATGATGCAATCCAGCAGGCTGTGGAAGAAGCAAGGTAAGAAGCACAAACAAAATCTTGGGAAGTAATTTAGTGACTAATGATATTTTGGGGGTGAATTTCCATGGAGATTTCCCTCACCAGTCTGCATTAGGATTACCATGGAAAGAGCTGAAAACTGGTGTTAACAGTGTTTCACCCGTTTATCATTTATACAGCTTTTCTGCTAAAGTTACAGCAGACAATCACAAAATTCATCACCCAAGTCTCACGTTTGTGCACTTTGTCTGGTTTTGTTGATGATAGAATCCCCACAGTGCAGAAGGAGGTCATTCAGCCCATTGAGTCTGCACTGACTCTCTGAAAGAGAATGCCACCAAGCCCATTCCCCCACCCTATCATATGACCCTTTAACCTAACCTGCACACCTTTGGACACCAAGGGCAATTTAGCGTGGCTAATCCACCTAACCTTGCACATCTTTGGACTGTGGGAGGAAACCGGAGCACCCGGAGGAAACCCACGCAGATACGGGGAGAATGTGCAAACTCCACACAGATGATCACCCAAGGCTGGAATTGAACCCAGTCTCTGGCCCTGTGAGGCAGCAGTGCTAACCACTGTGCCACCGTGCCGTCCACAAAAGAAGATGCCCTGCATTGGCCGGGAATCAAATCTGGGCCTCCTGCATGGCAGGCGAGAATCCTACCACTGAACTATCAATGATAATCAACAAACAAAATGTAGACTAGACATGTTTGGGTGCGGGTCTCGCAGAGAGTCATGATTTAACCTCGATCTGGGAGTCAGCAGTTAATTTGTTTGAGTTATGAGTCTGCCTGTTCTTAACCAAAGTCATTTGAAATGCTTCATCTCTTAGCATCTTCACTCATGAGAAATACAATGAGTTGTACCAGTTGCATATTCATCATTGTACAAGTTGCATATTCAGTCTTGCATTCTAAAGTGGAAACTCTCCAGCCACTGAACTTGTACAGACAGTGCAATCATAGGCTAGAACATGAAAAGGTCCTGGTGGAAACATTCAGCAGGTCAGATAAGGTCCAAACTACAGCATCTGTTTGATGATGAAACTGCTTTCCTGATCTACTTTGTCTCATTACTTTCAATACAGACATCATTGATAACAACTTCAGAAAGAACTCCTGTTATGTAAGCTAAATCATAGAATATGATTCCATATCACTATAGGATTCTTTAGTATTGATTTCACAATTTTGATTAGAGCTTAGGCACCAAGCCTCACAATTTCAACCTGACTATAGTAAATAGTGGTTTACTCAAAGCTCTTGCATCAATTCTACCTTTGATCTCTAAATTTTATGCATACTAGCACCACATTGAAAATGTAGACTTCAGATAACATGAAGTCGAGAAGATATTTTTCTGTTCACTTTAGTCTCTCCCAGCGATTCTGTTCTCATGGTTATATAGTCTACTTAAGTTTTCAATCACATTATTACCATAAACAGTGACTAAATCAACATGTCCCAGACCCTTAAGGTGTGGATGAATGGCCTTCCTTCAACCAGACTTACTTAATGCATCCCCATCAGCACGACTGAAAGCTGTTTAATCTCATTGTGTGTTCATCACAAACAATGAGATACATGGACAATGTGAACTCACATTCACACACTCCTTAGAGTCAGAAAGCTGCCTCTCAAAACCTGGGCAATAGTTGAGTGCTACATTTGTTCATATCACTTATTAATTGGCTTGTTCTGTATGAATGTTGTCAGCTTGCAGGTTCAGAAAAGCCTGTTCATCTCATGAGAAGGATGATTCTTCAATCAGGACAGTAATATCTGTCAGTTTCAGCAACTTGAGATATATGCTAATCTAAGGGAGCATGAGTGAAACTTTTATATTTGCCCCCTGAGGCTCCCCAGGGTCTACACATGTTGTGGCTATGAAAGCAAAGAGTTTGGACATTTCTAATCAAGAGAGGAGACGGGACATGGCTATGACTTTTCCTGTTTCTCCCCCATCAGGAACAAAGGTATCCTGGGCAAGGATGTTACTCCCTTCATTCTGGACAGAGTTTATGAGCTCACCAAAGGAATTTCTTTGACTGCCAGTATCCTTCATATTTTGAACCATTTTTGAACCTGCGGCTTGTCTTTAACTCGATTCATTTCATATGGCGAGGAACAGGAGAACTATGTCGGTCCAGATATAAAAATTGAAGACTTTGCATAGTTAAGAGCAATGCTAGGCTATTGTGGTCATCCCTGTCAAGGTAGTCACTCAAGAGGAACACAGGTGGTGTCAGAGACCCGCATTGCTTGAAGTATAAGTATATTTGGAATAGTTACATGTATTAGTGAAAAAATGAATTCTCACTTGCTGATACTGCCATAATAGAAGCATTTTTAGCCTCAGTAGTTACGGTTGAGGTATGAGATTGACTTATCAGAAGCTAACTTTATAGTCTGACAGCCACTCCAATTACTGAGGAATCACATATGGGCCTGATCTGGTATGTCTTTATATTGTGCCGGATGGGTGGGGTTTTGGATTTGGTGGAAGAAACGACAGAGACTGGGGGTGATTCAGACTATTGTTTTTGTCAATAACACAAAAATGTTAACGTATATCCCTTAGTATTTAAACCAATCATAAAAGTGACAAATTTTCCTGCATTGACTGTGTCAATCTCTTTCAGTATTGCAAACTTCAACTACATCACATCAAAGGCAAGTCCTCTGTCTTTGCTTGGTGATTAAATTATCGCTATCCTGAATTAGGTTTTCTGGTAAATAAATCCCTATCATGACACTTAATTTGACATTGTATTTCATCAGTGTTATCTTTTAATCATTATGGATTGGTTCTGAAACAAGGTCTCATTGGTGAAAGGAGAGTGTGCTTAACTACTGCACCCTCTGCATCTTCCTAGATCCCCACTAACATGCACCCTTATTTCTTTTGCCTGTTCCAAGTTACTATTCTCAAAAATATAGCCCAGCTAAGAGTCAATACCACGTTTCTGCTCTTTACAAGGGAGGTCAATCATTTTATAAAAATAAATTTAGGGTGCCCAATTCATTTTTTCCAATTAAGGGGCAGTTTAGCATGGCCACTCCACCTAGCCTGCACATCTTTGGGTTGTGAGGGGGAAACCCACGCAAACGCAGGGAGAATGCGCAAACTCCACACGGACAGTGACCCAGATCTGGGATCAAACCTGGGACCTCGGTGCTGTGAGGCAACAGTGCTAACCCACTGCGCCACCGTGCTGCCCCTAGGGAGGCCAGTCATATCAGGGAAGAAGGCAAAGAAATGTTGTGTGGTTGCCCAAATTCCTGGTTAGCCTGAAGCTGTTAGCCACTGAACCAAACATGGACTGGTATAATTTTCAAAGGCTGAAACTTAAAGCTGTTAATCCTCTATAACACAATGGTGATGGTGCATTCAGAACCCTGTCTGCAGTTTGACAACCAATCTTCAAAGGTACATCAAACAAGCTACAAAGTTGACTTTAAATTATGATTGTACATCAAATGAACCAAGTTTACCTTCATTAGAAGAAATCAGGGAGAATAATTTGCTACAATTCTTTGAAATGATGAAAGACATAGTTAATGAGGTCACAGACACAAAATTAACAAGCGAGTATTAATAAATGAATATCAGAGGCAGAGAAAACAATGGCTGGAAAGTAGGTAACAAAGAAGTCGTTCAGTGACTCTTGGTACTTTTTCAATGTGAGGAGTCTAGTGAATAAAACATTTGAGCTGTGGACACAGAGACGCTTGGAAGTATGAAACGGCTACTACGTAAACTTCCTTAAAAAAGATTGAAAATGGCAGCTCAATATTTCTTGTTTCCAGGCAGGACAGAAGGAGGATAAGAAAGGGTGGGGGAGTGGGACGCGGTATTTAAAGAAACAGTCCCACCTGAGAGGAAGAATGATACGCTAGAAGGAGCAAGAAATGAGGCCATGTGGATTGGACTGGGAGTAAGAAAGGGCAATCACCCTGGAGGGCAATTACAGTGTTTAACATGTTCAAACAGTGTTTTATTTTCCCTTCACAGAGTGATGGCTTTTTGAGCACGTAGCCTTCCCGCAAAATCAGTTTGTGTTGTGCTGATTAAGTTCAATGTAAATTCATGAACTTCTGTCTGTTCTCCCTTTAGTAATCTTCATTCCCATTCACAAACAAATACTTCATGGAAAGTGTGGTTTCTCTATTCCCGGGAAAAAAAACTTGTTTACTGTTTTTTCGTTCTGGGTTGTCAGGGAGATAGTTGAGCCTCCAGTGGAGTGTAAATGATCGAAGAGTTGGAAGTGTGGTCTGTGAGAGATTGAATCAGTATTGTGAAGTTTTCTTTGATTATGGAGTGAGGGGAGAATTCCACCAACTATATTGGGTATTTTTCATCGATTCCCTCAGCTCCCGATGAATATTGACTTGGATGGAGTTATGATAGAAAATTGCAGGGATTTGTTGAGTTGAGCCACACTTCTAGCAATTTACCAGACGGGTAACAGCAAGCACTTTATTCACCTTTACTCTTTAACACTGAAAAAGACATTGCCCTCATCAAAAACAATGCAAAGGTGGGCAGCCGCATAGCATGTGCCCTCACCAAGCAGAGTTACCACAAGTACAGCACCCTGTCACAACCACCGAGGGAAAAGCTTGGTGCCCACGAAAAGCTGGTAAGTTACAGTTCTATTGTGTCATTTCCTCCTAACTCTGCACTACCCCTTGGAAAGAACACCCTACTTAAGCGCACACCTCCACCCTATCCCTGTAACCCAGCAACCCCACCTAACCTTTTTGGACACTTAAGGGCAATTTAGCATGGCCAAGCCACCTAACCTGCACACCTTTGGACTGTGGGAGGAAACCGGAGCACCCGGAGGAAACCCACACAGACACGGGGAGAACGTGCAGACTCCGCACAGACAGTGACCCAAGCCAGGAATCGAACCTGGGACCCTGGAGCTGTGAAACAACTGTGCTAACCACTGTGCTACCGTTCCGCCCCATGCAGAGTGCGTAGAGCACTTCTAAGCAGCCCGGTGGTAGGACTTTGTAGCTGACAGTTATAAAAAGAACATATTTAGGAGCTTGTTCAAGGCACTAAATCATCCTGGATTCAAAAGACCAGTTTAATGCTCTAACATGCAGCATTTAAATTCCTGAAATATGCTACAGTCTGATAATATATTTGCATTTCTCATTTAGTCTCTGATGTGATAGAGAAACACGACCCACTCTCACAAGTTAATGCTTGTGGAAAGGGGATTAAATGTTTTTGCAGAGGAATTAGAAAGAAAATTCTTAAAATGTTGAGTTTCTCACACGGTTAGTTCTGCTGATATAATGCTATTCACTCTCACTGCAACAATCAGTTTAATGTTAAATAAAATATCAGAAACAATGGAATGTACGAACAAGGAATAGGAGCAGGCCATTTGGCCCCTCGAGCTGCTCCGCCAGCTGATAGTAACCTCAATTCTGCACTTCATCTACACTCGATAACCTACCAGCTGTGATGATATGCATCACTGTAGATACACAAGGGGTTAATGTAAGTACACGTAGACTAGCTAGACACTAGAAGGAGCACCAGAGACATGACACACAGACACTCAACCAATAGGTCAGTAAAACAGGACACGACCAATGGGCATTCACGATACACACAGAGGTGACATTACCACAGGGGGGCATTACACCAACCCATATATAAAGGACACAGCATACATGATCTGGCTCTTTCCAGTGGAGACACTCAGTGAGTACAGACACAGGGTTGATTCAATATCACACCCACCTCGTGGATTGTAGCAGACTGGTTTGTCAGTCTGAGTAGCTATAGAAGGATTAACAATAGTGGCGAACCCGAGTAGGAGAATTGTAAATAGTTTAATAAACATGTTGAAGTTATCTCCACGTCTGAACCTTCCTTTGTCAGAGTGAACATCAAGGAAGCCGCTTATGCTACGCCAAGAGCATAACAAGACATCAGCCATTTACTTACCAAGAATCAATCCACCTCTGCCTTCAAAATAGAGAAAATGCAACTCTTTTTGAACTGACACCTGACAGTAATTGCACCTAACCGGATTGTTTGTGCCTGAGAGTCTATTCCTGTTTTTTTCCCGTATCCACAGGTGGTGATTGGTGGCTGCAATGTTGATTTTATTGCAAAGGCGAAACAAGGAAATTTGGTGGTATGTGAGTACAGCAATATAAGTGACCATTGAACAAACTGCAACTGCTACACTCTGCTCCTGCTCCCAACGTTAGCTTTTGAATCCAAAGTTCCTGTCTGAAGTTTGACCTTTGAAACTCTGTTGCCAGTGATGCTTAATTTTTTTAATTGATCTTTTTGATCTTGTCCTCTTGCCTCAGCTTGTGCACCATGTTTGCCTTACATCACCATGAAACCCATTAGGAATTCCACAGCAAAGCAATAAACTACTCCAGTCAATTGACAAATAGTCAACCAGACTAGAAATGTTACCTCCGTTCTCTCTCCACAGATACTGTCAGACTTGTTAAGATTGTCCAGCATTTTCTGTTTTAGTTTCCGATTCCTGCATCCGCAGTAATTTTGCTTTTATCTTAGTGTTTATTTTATTCCATCCCAGCACGGACCCTGAGGTCTGCCAATTTGGATACTGGATGAGTTGGCATGGAGGGTGTAAGGGACAAGGGTGGTGGATGGGGGGCATTGGGGCAGTGAAGGGCTATGGGGTGGGTAGAGAGGCACTTGTTGGCATGGAGGGTATGAGAGGTCTTTGAGGGTGAGTAGAGGGGTGTGGGATAGCATGGGGTGTGTGGAGGGTGAGGCGATATGGTGTGAGGGCTGGAGGGTTTTTAAAAAAATCTGTTTTCTCATAGCTGCAAAGTGCTGGAGCACTGAGACGAGTCCTTCACACAGTCCGCCTCCGCACCTTCACACAGTCCGCCTCCACACCTTCACACAGTCCGCCTCTGCCCCTTAATACAGTCCGCCTCCGCACCTTCACACAGTCCGTCTCTGCCCCTTCATACAGTCCGACTCCGCACCTTCACACAGTCCGTCTCTGCCCCTTCGTACAGTCCGCCTCCACACCTTCACACAGTCCACCTCCGCACCTTCACACAGTCCGCCTCCGCACCTTCACACAGTCCGCCTCCGCACCTTCACACAGTCCGCCTCCGCACCTTCACACAGTCCGCCTCCGCACCTTCACACAGTCCGCCTCCGAACCTTCACACAGTCCGCCTCTGCACCTTCACACAGTCCGCCTCCGCACCTTCACACAGTCCGCCTCCGCACCTTCACACAGTCCGCCTCCGCACCATCACACAGTCCGCCTCCGAACCTTCACACAGTCCGCCTCCGAACCTTCACACAGTCCGCCTCCGAACCTTCACACAGTCCGCCTCCGCACCTTCACACAGTCCGTCTCTGCCCCTTCAGACAGTCCGCCTCTGCCCCTTCACACAGTCCGCCTCCGCACCTTCACACAGTCCGCCTCCGCACCTTCACACAGTCCGCCTCCGCACCTTCACACAGTCCGCCTCCGAATCTTCACACAGTCCGCCTCCGAACCTTCACACAGTCCGCCTCCGCACCTTCACACAGTCCGTCTCCGCCCCTTCATACAGTCCGCCTCTGCACCATCACACAGTCCGCCTCCGCACCTTCACACAGTCCGCCTCTGCACCATCACACAGTCCGTCTCTGCCCCTTCATACAGTCCGCCTCCGCACCTTCACACAGTCCGTCTCTGCCCCTTCACACAGTCCGCCTCCGCACCTTCACACAGTCCGCCTCCGCACCTTCACACAGTCCGTCTCTGCCCCTTCATACAGTCCGCCTCCGCATCTTCACACAGTCCGCCTCCGCATCTTCACACAGTCCGCCTCCACACCTTCGTACAGTCCGCCTCCGCACCTTCACACAGTCCGTCTCTGCCCCTTCATACAGTCCGCCTCCGCACCATCATACAGTCCGTCTCCGCACCTTCACACAGTCCGTCTCCGCACCATCATACAGTCCGTCTCCGCACCTTCACACAGTCCGTCTCTGCCCCTTCATACAGTCCGCCTCCGCATCTTCACACAGTCCGCCTCCGCACCTTCACACAGTCCGTCTCTGCCCCTTCATACAGTCCGCCTCCGCACCATCATACAGTCCGTCTCCGCACCTTCACACAGTCCGTCTCTGCCCCTTCATACAGTCCGCCTCCGCATCTTCACACAGTCCGCCTCCACACCTTCGTACAGTCCGTCTCTGCCCCTTCATACAGTCCGCCTCCGCACCATCATACAGTCCGTCTCCGCACCTTCACACAGTCCGTCTCTGCCCCTTCATACAGTCCGCCTCCGCATCTTCACACAGTCCGCCTCCACACCTTCGTACAGTCCGCCTCCACACCTTCACACAGTCCGCCTCCGCACCTTCACATAGTCCGCCTCCGCATCTTCACACAGTCCGCCTACGCACCTTCGTACAGTCCGCCTCCGCACCTTCACACAGTCCGCCTCCGCACCTTCACACAGTCCGCCTCCACACCTTCGTACAGTCCGCCTCCACACCTTCACACAGTCCGCCTCCGCACCTTCACATAGTCCGCCTCCGCATCTTCACACAGTCCGCCTCCACACCTTCGTACAGTCCGCCTCCGCACCTTCACACAGTCCGTCTCTGCCCCTTCATACAGTCCGCCTCCGCACCTTCGTACAGTCCGCCTCCGCACCTTCACACAGTCCGCCTCCACACCTTCGTACAGTCCGCCTCCACACCTTCACACAGTCCGCCTCCGCACCTTCACATAGTCCGCCTCCGCATCTTCACACAGTCCGCCTCCACACCTTCGTACAGTCCGCCTCCGCACCTTCACACAGTCCGTCTCTGCCCCTTCACACAGTCCGCCTCCGCACCTGCACACAATCCGCCTCCGCACCTTCGTACAGTCCATCTCCGCACCTTGACACAGTCCGTCTCTGCCCCTTCACACAGTCCGCCTCCGCACCTTCACACAGTCCGCCTCCGCACCTTCGTACAGTCCGTCTCCGCACCTTCACACAGTCCGTCTCTGCCCCTTCACACAGTCCGCCTCCGCACCTTCGTACAGTCCATCTCCGCACCTTCACACAGTCCGTCTCTGCCCCTTCGTACAGTCCGCCTCCGCACCTTCGTACAGTCCATCTCCGCACCTTCACACAGTCCGCCTCCGCACCTTCACACAGTCCGCCTCCGCACCTTCACACAGTCCGTCTCCGCACCTTCGTACAGTCCATCTCCGCATCTTCACACAGTCTGCCTCCGCACCTTCACACAGTCCGCCTCCGCACCTTCGCACAGTCCGCCTCCGCACCTTCACACAGTCCGCCTCCGCACCTTCACACAATCCGTCTCCGCACCTTCACACAGTCCGCCTCCGCACCTTCATACAGTCCGTCTCCGCACCTTCACACAGTCCGCCTCCGCACCTTCACACAGTCCGCCTCCGCACCTTCACACAGTCCGCTTCCGCACCTTCACACAGTCCGCCTCCGCACCTTCACACAGTCCGTCTCCGCACCTTCATACAGTCCGCCTCCGCACCTTCACACAGTCCGCCTCCGCACCTTCACACAGTCCGTCTCCGCACCTTCATACAGTCCGTCTCTGCCCCTTCACACAGTCCGTCTCTGCACCATCACACAGTCCGCCTCCGAACCTTCACACAGTCCGTCTCCGCACCTTCATACAGTCCGTCTCTGCCCCTTCACACAGTCCGCCTCCGCATCTTCATACAGTCCGTCTCCGCCCCTTCACACAGTCCGCCTCTGCATCTTCACACAGTCCGTCTCCGCACCTTCACACAGTCCGCCTCCGCATCTTCATACAGTCCGTCTCTGCCCCTTCACACAGTCCGCCTCCGCACCATCATACAGTCCGTCTCCGCACCTTCACACAGTCCGTCTCTGCCCCTTCATACAGTCCGCCTCCGCATCTTCACACAGTCCGCCTCCACACCTTCACACAGTCTGCCTCCGCACCTTCACATAGTCCGCCTCCGCATCTTCACACAGTCCGCCTCCGCACCTTCGTACAGTCCGCCTCCGCACCTTCACACAGTCCGCCTCCGCACCTTCACACAGTCCGCCTCCACACCTTCGTACAGTCCGCCTCCACACCTTCACACAGTCCGCCTCCGCACCTTCACATAGTCCGCCTCCGCATCTTCACACAGTCCGCCTCCACACCTTCGTACAGTCCGCCTCCGCACCTTCACACAGTCCGTCTCTGCCCCTTCATACAGTCCGTCTCCGCACCTTCACACAGTCCGCCTCCGCACCTTCACACATTCCGCCTCCGCACCTTCACACAGTCCGCCTCTGCCCCTTCACACAGTCCGCCTCCGCACCTTCACACAGTCCGCCTCTGCCCCTTCACACAGTCCGCCTCCACACCTTCACACAGTCCGCCTCCGCATCTTCATACAGTCCGTCTCCGCACCTTCACACAGTCCGCCTCCGCATCTTCATACAGTCCGTCTCTGCCCCTTCACACAGTCCGCCTCCGCACCATCATACAGTCCGTCTCCGCACCTTCACACAGTCCGTCTCTGCCCCTTCATACAGTCCGCCTCCGCATCTTCACACAGTCCGCCTCCACACCTTCACACAGTCTGCCTCCGCACCTTCACATAGTCCGCCTCCGCATCTTCACACAGTCCGCCTCCGCACCTTCGTACAGTCCGCCTCCGCACCTTCACACAGTCCGCCTCCGCACCTTCACACAGTCCGCCTCCACACCTTCGTACAGTCCGCCTCCACACCTTCACACAGTCCGCCTCCGCACCTTCACACAGTCCGCCTCCGCACCTTCACACAGTCCGCCTCTGCCCCTTAATACAGTCCGCCTCCGCACCTTCACACAGTCCGTCTCTGCCCCTTCATACAGTCCGACTCCGCACCTTCACACAGTCCGTCTCTGCCCCTTCGTACAGTCCGCCTCCACACCTTCACACAGTCCACCTCCGCACCTTCACACAGTCCGCCTCCGCACCTTCACACAGTCCGCCTCCGCACCTTCACACAGTCCGCCTCCGCACCATCATACAGTCCGTCTCCGCACCTTCACACAGTCCGTCTCTGCCCCTTCATACAGTCCGCCTCCGCATCTTCACACAGTCCGCCTCCACACCTTCACACAGTCCGCCTCCGCACCTTCACACAGTCCGCCTCCGCACCATCACACAGTCCGCCTCCGAACCTTCACACAGTCCGCCTCCGAACCTTCACACAGTCCGCCTCCGAACCTTCACACAGTCCGCCTCCGCACCTTCACACAGTCCGTCTCTGCCCCTTCAGACAGTCCGCCTCTGCCCCTTCACACAGTCCGCCTCCGCACCTTCACACAGTCCGCCTCCGCACCTTCACACAGTCCGCCTCCGCACCTTCACACAGTCCGCCTCCGAATCTTCACACAGTCCGCCTCCGAACCTTCACACAGTCCGCCTCCGCACCTTCACACAGTCCGTCTCCGCCCCTTCATACAGTCCGCCTCTGCACCATCACACAGTCCGCCTCCGCACCTTCACACAGTCCGCCTCTGCACCATCACACAGTCCGTCTCTGCCCCTTCATACAGTCCGCCTCCGCACCTTCACACAGTCCGTCTCTGCCCCTTCACACAGTCCGCCTCCGCACCTTCACACAGTCCGCCTCCGCACCTTCACACAGTCCGTCTCTGCCCCTTCATACAGTCCGCCTCCGCATCTTCACACAGTCCGCCTCCGCATCTTCACACAGTCCGCCTCCACACCTTCGTACAGTCCGCCTCCGCACCTTCACACAGTCCGTCTCTGCCCCTTCATACAGTCCGCCTCCGCACCATCATACAGTCCGTCTCCGCACCTTCACACAGTCCGTCTCTGCCCCTTCATACAGTCCGCCTCCGCATCTTCACACAGTCCGCCTCCACACCTTCACACAGTCCGCCTCCGCACCTTCACATAGTCCGCCTCCGCATCTTCACACAGTCCGCCTACGCACCTTCGTACAGTCCGCCTCCGCACCTTCACACAGTCCGCCTCCGCACCTTCACACAGTCCGCCTCCACACCTTCGTACAGTCCGCCTCCACACCTTCACACAGTCCGCCTCCGCACCTTCACATAGTCCGCCTCCGCATCTTCACACAGTCCGCCTCCACACCTTCGTACAGTCCGCCTCCGCACCTTCACACAGTCCGTCTCTGCCCCTTCATACAGTCCGCCTCCGCACCTTCGTACAGTCCGCCTCCGCACCTTCACACAGTCCGCCTCCACACCTTCGTACAGTCCGCCTCCACACCTTCACACAGTCCGCCTCCGCACCTTCACATAGTCCGCCTCCGCATCTTCACACAGTCCGCCTCCACACCTTCGTACAGTCCGCCTCCGCACCTTCACACAGTCCGTCTCTGCCCCTTCACACAGTCCGCCTCCGCACCTGCACACAATCCGCCTCCGCACCTTCGTACAGTCCATCTCCGCACCTTGACACAGTCCGTCTCTGCCCCTTCACACAGTCCGCCTCCGCACCTTCACACAGTCCGCCTCCGCACCTTCGTACAGTCCGTCTCCGCACCTTCACACAGTCCGTCTCTGCCCCTTCACACAGTCCGCCTCCGCACCTTCGTACAGTCCATCTCCGCACCTTCACACAGTCCGTCTCTGCCCCTTCGTACAGTCCGCCTCCGCACCTTCGTACAGTCCATCTCCGCACCTTCACACAGTCCGCCTCCGCACCTTCACACAGTCCGCCTCCGCACCTTCACACAGTCCGTCTCCGCACCTTCGTACAGTCCATCTCCGCATCTTCACACAGTCTGCCTCCGCACCTTCACACAGTCCGCCTCCGCACCTTCACACAGTCTGCCTCCGCACCTTCACATAGTCCGCCTCCGCACCTTCACATAGTCCGCCTCCGCATCTTCACACAGTCCGCCTCCACACCTTCGTACAGTCCGCCTCCGCACCTTCACACAGTCCGTCTCTGCCCCTTCATACAGTCCGTCTCCGCACCTTCACACAGTCCGCCTCCGCACCTTCACACAGTCCGCCTCTGCCCCTTCACACAGTCCGCCTCCACACCTTCACACAGTCCGCCTCCGCACCTTCACACAGTCCGCCTCCACACCTTCGTACAGTCCGCCTCCACACCTTCACACAGTCCGCCTCCGCACTTTCACATAGTCCGCCTCCGCATCTTCACACAGTCCGCCTCCACACCTTCGTACAGTCCGCCTCCGCACCTTCGTACAGTCCGTCTCCGCACCTTCACACAGTCCGTCTCTGCCCCTTCACACAGTCCGCCTCCGCACCTTCGTACAGTCCATCTCCGCACCTTCACACAGTCCGTCTCTGCCCCTTCGTACAGTCCGCCTCCGCACCTTCGTACAGTCCATCTCCGCACCTTCACACAGTCCGCCTCCGCACCTTCACACAGTCCGCCTCCGCACCTTCACACAGTCCGCCTCCGCACCTTCGTACAGTCCATCTCCGCACCTTCACACAATCCGTCTCCGCACCTTCACACAGTCCGCCTCCGCACCTTCATACAGTCCGTCTCCGCACCTTCACACAGTCCGCCTCCGCACCTTCACACAGTCCGCCTCCGCACCTTCACACAGTCCGCCTCCGCACCTTCACACAGTCCGCCTCCGCACCTTCACACAGTCCGTCTCCGCACCTTCATACAGTCCGTCTCTGCCCCTTCACACAGTCCGCCTCCGCATCTTCATACAGTCCGTCCGCCCCTTCACACAGTCCGCCTCCGCATCTTCACACAGTCCGTCTCCGCACCTTCACACAGTCCGCCTCCGCATCTTCATACAGTCCGTCTCTGCCCCTTCACACAGTCCGCCTCCGCACCTTCATACAGTCCGTCTCTGCCCCTTCACACAGTCCGCCTCCGCACCTTCACACAGTCCGCCTCCGCACCTTCACACAGTCCGCCTCCGCACCTTCACACAGTCCGCCTCCGAACCTTCACACAGTCCGCCTCCGCACCTTCACACAGTCCGCCTCCGCACCTTCACACAGTCCGTCTCCGCACCTTCACACAGTTCGCCTCCGCACCTTCACACAGTCCGTCTCTGCCCCTTCACACAGTCCGTCTCTGCCCCTTCACACAGTCCGCCTCTGCACCTTCACACAGTCCGCCTCCGCACCTTCACACAGTCCGCCTCCGCACCTTCACACAGTCCGCCTCCGCACCATCACACAGTCCGCCTCCGCACCTTCACACAGTCCGCCTCCGCACCTTCACACAGTCCGCCTCCGCACCTTCACACAGTCCGCCTCTGCACCATCACACAGTCCGCCTCCGCATCTTCACACAGTCCGCCTCCGCACCTTCACACAGTCCGTCTCCGCACCTTCACACAGTCCGCCTCCGCACCTTCATATAGTCCGCCTCCGCACCTTCACACAGTCCGCCTCCGCACCATCACATAATCCGCCTCCACACCTTCACACAGTCCGCCTCCGCACCTTCACACAGTCCGTCTCCGCACCTTCATACAGTCCGCCTCCGCACCTTCACACAGTCCGCCTCTGCACCTTCACACAGTCCGCGTCTGCCCCTTCACACAGTCCGCCTCTGCCCCTTCACACAGTCCGCCTCCGCACCTTCACACAGTCCGCCCCCGCACCATCACAAAGTCCGCCTCCGCACCTTCACACAGTCCGTCTCCTCACCTTCATACAGTCCGCCTCCGCACCTGCGTCAGGGGATATGTTGAGCTTGTGCAAAGCACTGATTTACCCTCCTCTGGAGAACAATTTGAGATGAATTTGATTGGATTATTTAAAATTGAATGGATTAATCAAAGACTTGATGATTAACTGACTTTGCTACAAATACATGTTCTGTTTAACAAATGTAAATTTTGAGAAAAGAAGTGGATACACAGTGGAAATCTAGTTGATATAATATTTTGGATTTTCAGGATGTGTTAATTAAGGTGACATGTCAGCTATATGGTAGCACCACGGATAGGAAATTTGTTAAAGAGCAGGAGAGAATCGGGTGTTGGTGGAAAAGGAAATGGTGCCTGGTGAGACCAGCTTTATTCTCAGTCTGTTTAGATTTGAGCATTAAAAATGTTTAAATTTGCAGATGAGACTTGGCAAATGATGTGGAGGATAGGCATGTGAATATGTAAATAGAACAAGCAAACAGGCTGCAGATGTAGACAGGAGTAGGTATTTCAGCCCCTCACTCAGAAAGATCCCGGTTGATGTGCGACCAAACTGCACCATATGGCGTGTAGGGATGGAGAAACTGGGAAGGGGATTAGGGATGGACCTCTGTTGCATCTGTTTGGATGAATCAACTTTCCATACTTGTACTTTGACATGCCATCCTTTCTGCTCAACCAAGAATTTCCCCACAGTTTGGTTGGTGGGCGCCCGACCATGTCCATTCTATTGTACAGACTTCTGCTTTCATCCCAGGACCATGATTGGGTTCCACTTGTCCTCACCTTCCAGCCCACCAGCCGCCATATTCAACCAATCATCTTCCACCATTGCTCCTGCCTCTGGTATGATGCCATCATCAAACACATCTTCTCGCCTTGGCTTGCAACGTTCTGAAGGCACCGTTTCACGGAACACTTTCATTCTGGCCACAAGCACGACCTGAAGCTTCCTGTCGCCTGTTATTTTAATTCTCCGCCATGCCTCCCACTCTAATGTTTCATAAAATTTTACAGTGCAGAAGGAGGCCATTCGGCCCATCGAGTCTGCACCGGCTCTTGGAAAGAGCACCCTACCCACGGTCAACACCTCCACCCTATCCCCATAACCCAGTAACCCCACCCAACACTAAGGGCAATTTTGGACACTAAGGGCAATTTATCATGGCCAATCCACCTGACCTGCACACCTTTGGACCGTGGGAGGAAACCGGAGCACCCGGAGGAAACCCACGCACACACGGGGAGGATGTGCAGACTCCACACAGGCAGTGACGCAAGCCGGAATCGAACCTGGGACCCTGGAGCTGTGAAGCCATTGTGCTATCCACAATGCTACCGTGCTGCCCTTGTGTCCTTAGCTAACTGCACTCCTCCAAGGAAGCGCAATGCAAGTTCAAAGATCTGCACCTCAGCTATCAACTGGGCATTTCACAGCCTTCTGAACTCCACATTGAGATTGAGACCGCTGCTACCATTTTGTTTTGCTTATGTTTGCAGGTTTATTTTCTTTCTCATTTTTCTCTTATATTCTTGACTTTGCCTTCAACATCAACCATTCGCCCCTCCTCGCGACATTCCTTTTGTTTCTTAACTTGTCCCATTAGCCTTTGTACCTTTATCACTTAATCTCTCCAACCCCCCAAACTATCCACGACATTTCCTTTTTTATTCCTCTTCCTCTCCACTTTCACTTAATCAAATTCTATTGCATTTCTAACTCTCCTCAGTTCTGAGGAGACCTGAAGTGTTAACTCTGTTTCTCTCTCCACAGATGCTGAGCAGTTCCAGCATTTTCTGTTTTTATTCATGTTTTTTTTGTGATCTCTCCTCACATTTAACCCTTGACATCCAAGTTATATTCTGATAAATCTATGCTGCACTTCCTCCAATGACAATATATCCTTTCTAAGGGGCCCAGATACAAATCTATATGGGTAAATGTGAGGTAATATACTTTAGAAGTAAAATAAGAATAGGAGTGTGCTGTCAATGGAGAGACATTGAAATATGTGGACAAATAGAGGCCTATGAATTTAAATACATAATTCACTCAAAATGCAAATGTAGGTAATTAAACTTATAAAAGTATCAGTGGGATTTACTGAATTTGAGTAAAACTTGAGTGGCCACAATTAGGGTCCTGAGTAGAGTTTTGAACGTCCATTACAGAAATGAAATTCAAAACATAGACTGCGGGATTCTCCGTCGGTGGGATCCTCCGCCCCCACCGGCAGTGAACCCATGCCCGGGCTTTTCACAATGGCGTGGGGGTGGCACACAATGGAAAACAGGACGGGCAGGATGGAGAATTCCGCCCAGAGTGTGTACAGCATAGATTTACAAAGGTGATTCCAAAAAGTTCCGGTTACTGAAATCTACATTTATTAATACACAGGACCCTCTTCTTCTCAGACAGAAAGAACATGTTTGAACATTGTGCCTGTTTCAGCTAATCAAAATAAGTGACATTGGCTAGTTCATTCCTTAATCAGAGTCAAGCTGTCTGGTTTAAATTTGAAAAAATGCTTGGCAGTTAATTGTCAGTTTCCATCAACTAGTACATTCTCAATGGCAACATCTGTACCAGTCTGAGCCCACTTGCCAACCAATCGGCACTCTTCCCATTTGGTATAATTTTGTTGTCTCTTGGATTTATATTCTTGTGAAATGTCCTGATGAGTGCAAGATGAAAAGCTTCATCAAAAAATACCTGTTTTCAGCAAAGCTTAAGAGTTGAGACTTGAAATGCTGAGGAACATTTCAACAGAGAAAGCGGTGAGGAGAATTTAACTTTTTTAAAAATTGTGAAAGAATTATTATTTTTTTTATTTTTTAATATAATTTTTATTGGAATTTTTTACAGAAAATATAAAACATAACGACAAACAATGAAATGCAACAAAATAACCCATAATAACTGTGACACCCCCAGACCGTATCGACGCATGTATCACATCCCCCCACCCCCCCAACCCCAATGAACAACAAAATATATTAAAATTAAATAAACAAACATAGTCATTGTCCGCCCCCCCACTCTTTTCCCTCCCCCTCCCCCCCCCCCAGGTTGCTGCTGCTACTGTCCCTGTACCCTATCGTTGAGCTAGAAAGTCGAGAAAAGGTTGCCACCGCCTAAAGAACCCTTGTACCGATCCTCTCAGGGCGAATTTGACCTTCTCTAGCTTAATGAAACCCGCCATGGCATTGATCCAGGTCTCCACGCTTGGGGGCCTCGCATCCTTCCATTGTAGCAAGATCCTTCGCCGGGCTACTAGGGACGCAAAGGCCAGCACACCGGCCTCTTTCGCCTCCTGCACTCCCGGCTCCACCCCAACCCCAAAAATCGCGAATCCCCATCCTGGCTTGACCCTGGATCCCACCACCCTCGACACCGTCCTCGCCACCCCCTTCCAGAACTCCTCCAGTGCCGGGCATGCCCAGAACATATGGGCATGGTTCGCTGGACTCCCCGAGCACCTGACACACCTGTCTTCACCCCCAAAGAACCTACTCATCCTCGTACCAGTCATGTGGGCCCTATGCAGCACCTTGAATTGGATGAGGCTAAGCCGCGCACATGAGGAGGAAGAATTAACCCTCTCCAGAGCATCAGCCCATATCCCGTCTTTGATCTGTTCCCCCAGTTCCCCCTCCCACTTAGCTTTCAGCTCCTCTACTGACGCCTCCTCCGCCTCCTGCATAACCTTGTAGATATCAGATATCTTCCCCTCTCCGACCCAGACCCCCGAAAGCACCCTGTCGCTCACCCCCCCTCGCGGGAAGCGAAGGGAATCCCTCCACCTGCCGCCTAGCAAATGCCTTTACCTGCAGATACCTGAACATGTTCCCCGGGGGAGCCCAAATTTCTCCTCCAACTCCCCCAGACTTGCAAACCTTCCGTGAAAGAATTATTGATTGACACTGTACCAGCATTGGAGAATGTGTTTGTTAGGTGGCTGAAGTTTTTAAAAAAAGGGATGTGGGGTCAGACAAGCGAATGGAGTACTGAAGGAGTGTGACGGTGTCAGAGCTGTCAAATTCTGGAGGAAACATTAAACCCATGTACCCTCTTGTTGATGTAAAATATCCGATGACACAATTTGAAGAAGAGCAGGATACTTTATCCCCAGCGCTAGTCAACGCATATTTCTCAACCAACATTTAAGAGCAGATTATCTGACTGTTAGTGCATTGCTGTTGTGGGACCTTGCTGTTCACAAATTGGTTGTTGCATTTTCACCATTATAACAATACTCCACTTCAGAAATACTCGGCTGGTTATCAAGTTTCTGGAGTGTCCTGAAGTCAGGACGGGCGCAATAGAAATGCAGGTTCGTTTTGTCTGTCTTTTACATTGCGTGGAGGTCGGTTTACTTGTAACACGGAGGGAGAGAATTATTCCATGGTTCCTCTTTTCTGCCTCTGGAGGTTTGATCGGCAGTAGTGGAAAAGGCTTGGGAACCTGATCAAAGTGTAAAGGTCAATTAATGACCTGAGGGAAAATTGGCCAAAAGGCTCCCTTCTGACACTGTTCTCCTTTCCCTTACAGTCACACAGGCTGTTCAGTGTCATAGACACCACTTCCCTAGTTACAATAAATTTTGGATAATATATTAATGGTTCTGATGGTGCATTTCCTCTTTTCCCAGCTCTGACTGATGTGCTGTTTTAATAACTTTGGTCACATGGTGGCCCTGTTCCCTGACAATAATCACATGCTGCACTTGCTGACCAGGGAGTGGCATCCAGCGGGAAGCAAAATGTTTGCCAGCTGATATTCTGGGAGAACCAGGAGGCATTGAGCAGCCTACACATGCTAACTGTGTTCACCAGTACCAAGGCTTTGGTCAGTGAGAAACATTTGGAATTTGGGCATGGACACAGAACTGAACTCCCACCACAAGGAATGGTCAGAGACGGAGGAAAATGTAAACATTAGATTTTGATTTGGCCGAACCTGTTAGTCAGTTAAAGAACAAGCTGAGAGAGGGACAGAGTACAGGTTTGCACAGTATTCAAGCTGAGAGACAGACAGGCTCCAGATTCACTTCGCTATCGAGTTTTAAAAATTTGTTCATGGAGTATACATATCGCTGGTTAGGCCAGTATTTATTGCCCATGTCTAATTGCCCTTAAGAAGGTGGTAATGGCTTCCGGTTCGGCAGCTCCCGCTATTTAGGGACTTTTGGGCCGTTTCGAGGGCCCCAAACGGCGCTGTTTCTACGCATCCCGGTGGGGGAAGGTGCCTGGAGGAACTTGCCCCACACTATATGGTGCTCACCCGGAGTGGGACGAAGAAAGAAGGTGCAGTAACTCCCCCCAAAAAACGGGGGAAGGAAAACAAAATGGCGGCCGGCACAACACCCGAGGACTGGTGGAAGTGGGCGCAGGAGCAACAGGCCTCGCTCCTACGTTGTTTTGCTGAGCTGAAGGCTGAGCTGCTGGACTCCATGAATGCAACTACGAACAAGCTGCTTGGGACCCAGGCGGCACAGGAGGAGTCTATTCGGGAGTTGCAGCAGCAGGCCGCTGAGCGGGAGGAGGAGGCCGTGGTCCTCGTGGGGAAAGTGGAGTTGCACGAGGCACTACATAAAAAGTGGCAGGACCGCTTGGAGGAGCTGGACGTTCGCACGACGCGAAAGAATCTGAGGATCCTGGGCCTGGCGGAGGGGCTGGAGGGGTCGGATCTCCCGGCGTATGTGACCACGATGCTGAGCTCGTTGATAGGAGTGGGGTCCTTCCATTTGCCCCTGGAGCTTGAGGGAGCGCACAGAGTGAAGGCCAGGAGGCCCAAGGCAGGTGAGCCCCCGAGGGCGGTGCTGGTGCGGTTCCACCGATTCAGTGACCGGGAGTGTGTGCTGCGCTGGGCCAAGAAAGAGAGGGGCAGTAAATGGGAGAATTCGGTAGTGAGGATCTACCAGGACTGGAGTGCGGAGGTGGCTAAGCGGCGGGCCGGGTTCAACCGGACGAAGGCGGTGCTGCATGCCAAGCAGGTCAGGTTTGGAATGCTGCAGCCTGCATGCCTGTGGGTGACATACAAGGACCGGCACCATTACTTCGAGTCCCCGGAGGAGGCGTGGGCCTTTGTACAGGTGGAGAAGCTGAACTCGAACTAGGGTCTGGGGGCATACTTGGGCCGTCGTTGTTTCCGCTGTGGCTGTTTTGTTTCAACTTTTTAAACTTCGACATGTGTGTTATGTATGCTGGTTTTCTGTTTGCTCTGGTTACGGGTGAGTTTGTTTGTTGGGCATGGTTGTGGGTTAGGTGGGGAATGTTGGGGGTTTGTGTTTTATATGTTCTCTTCTGTATGGGGCTGGGGATTGAGGTGAAACTGGATTTTGGGGAGCTGCATCAGAAGGGTGGGGTGTCGCAGTGTGAAAGCGCGGGCTTTCCTCTGGTTTCCCGTGCTGCGGGGCGGGGGCGGAGCTTGTGGTGGGGCGGGGCCTCTACGGGTCTTCTTTCCCACGCTGCAGCAGTGCCAAGGAGGTGTGGCAAGAGGGGGATGACCCTATGCCGGGAGGGGATAGGTTTTGGCGGGAGCTGCCGGGGTCAGCAGAAGTCAGCTGACTCACGGAAGTACCATGGAGGGTGCCTCGCGGCTAGGAGGGGTCCTAGCCTGGGGTGTGGGGGAGGGGTGGGGGGGGGGGGGATACCGGGTTGCTGCTGGAATGACTAGGAAGGAGCCGGTGGGGGCCGTGGGGGAAGAGGAGAGGCGTTATCGCCATGGGGAACGGGTCGGGCGGGGTGTGCTGGCCTGGGGCGAACATCTGCCAAGCTATGGCTAGTCGGCGGGGGAGGGGGGCGGGTTGCCCTCTGATCCGGCTGATAACCTGGAACGTGAGGGGGCTGAACAGGCCAGTTAAGAGAACCAGAGTGTTTTCCCATCTGAGGGGGTTGAAGGCGGACGTGGCTATGCTCTAGGAGACCCACCTGAAGGTGGCGGACCAGGTTCGTCTGAGGAAGGGGTGGGTGGGGCAGGTTCATCATTCAGGATTGGACGCGAAGAACGGGGGGGGTGGCGATTCTGGTGGGGAAGAGGGTGGCGTTTGAGGCGGCTGAGGTGGTGTCGGACAAGGAGGGCAGATATACCATGGTGAAGGGTAGGCTGCAGGGAGAGAAGGTGGTGCTGGTTAATGTATATGCCCCGAATTGGGATGATGCTGGCTTTATGAGGCGATTGTTGGGCTGCATCCCGGACCTGGAGGCAGGGGGCCTGATCATGGGGGGAGACTTTAACACAGTGCTGGATCCCACACTGTACCGGTCCAGTTCAAGGACGGGTAGGAGACCGGCGGCGGCCAAAGTGCTGAGGGGGTTTATGGACCAGATGGGAGGGGTGGATCCCTGGAGGTTTGGGAGACTGAGAGCGCGGGAGTATTCCTTTTTCTCTCACGTCCATAGGGTTTATTCCCGGATAGACTTTTTTGTCCTGAGCAGGGGATTGATTCCGAGGGTGCAGGATGCCGAGTACTCGGCCATAGCGATTTCGGACCATGCCCCGCACTGGGTTGATCTGGAGATGGGAGAGGCGCGGGACCAGCGCCCGCTCTGGCGCCTGGATGTGGGGATGCTGGCGGAGGAGGAGGCGTGTAAGAGGGTTCAGAGAAGCATTGAGGGGTATCTGGATACCAATGATACGGGGGAGGTCCAGGTGGGGATGGTCTGGGAGGCTCTGAAAGCAGTGATCCGGGGGGAGCTGATCTCCATCCGGGCCCACAGGGAAAGGAGGGAGAGGAAGGAGAGGGAGAGACTGGTGGGAGAGCTCCTGGAGGTGGACAGGAGACATGCGGAGGCACCGGAGGAAGGGTTGCTGCGAGAACAGCGCAGTTTGCAGGCCAATTTTGACTTGTTGACCACCAGAAAGGCGGAGACACAGGTGCTGGAGAGGTTTGGATTTGGGGAGGGATTCATCAAATGGGTGAGGCTGCTTTATGCGGCTACGATGGCGAGTGTAGTCACAAATGGAAGGAGATCGGAATACTTTAGGCTCTACCGTGGGACCAGGCAGGGGTGTCCCCTGTCCCCCTTGCTCTTTGCACTGGCGATTGAACCGCTGGCCATGGCATTGAGGGAGTCAGGGAAATGGAGGGGTCTGGTGCGGGGTGGGGATGAGCACCGGGTATCGCTGTATGCGGACGACCTGCTGTTATATGTGGCGGACCCAGAGGGGGGAATGCCGGGGGTGATGGAGCTGTTAGTGGAATTTGGGGGCTTCTTGGGCTATAAGCTAAATTTAGGAAAGAGCGAGGTATTTGTAGTGCACCCGGGAGATCAAGAGGAGGGAATTGGGAGGCTCCCCTTCAGGAGGGCAGTGAAGAGTTTCAGATACCTGGGGGTGCAGTTGGCCAGGAGTTGGGGGGCTCTCCATAAGCTTAACTTCACCAGACTAGTGGAGCAGATGGAGGAGGAATTTAAAAGGTGGGACATGGTGCCGCTATCGCTGGCGGGCAGAGTGCAATCCGTCAAAATGACGGTTCTCCCGAGGTTCTTGTTCCTCTTCCAGTGCTTGCCCATCTTTATCCCTAGGGCCTTTTTTAAAAAAGTGACCAGCAGCATCATGGGATTTGGTTGGGCGCATGGCACCCCGAGGGTGAAGAGGGTCTTATTGGAGCGGGGTAGAGATGGGGGGGGGGGGCTGGCATTGCCCAACCTCTCGGGGTACTACTGGGCGGCCAATGTGTCGATGGTGCGTAAGTGGGTGATGGAGGGGGAGGGGCAGCATGGAAACGGATGGAGAGAGCGTCCTGTGGGGATACAAGCCTGGGGGCCCTGGTAACGGCGCCGTGGCCGCTCCCTCCCACGAGGTATACCACGAGTCCGGTGGTGGCGGCTACCCTCAAGATTTGGGGGCAGTGGAGGCGACATAGGGGAGAAGTGGGGGGCTCGATGGAGGCTCCGTTAAGGGGGAACCATAGGTTCGTCCCGGGGAACATGGATGGGGGATTTCAGGGATGATACAGAGTGGGCATCAGACAGCTGAGGGACCTGTTTATCGACGGAAGGTTTGCGAGCCTGGGGGAGTTGGAAGAGAAATTTGGGCTCCCTCCGGGAAACATGTTTAGATACCTGCAGGTAAAGGCATTTGCTAGACGGCAGGTGGAGGGATTCCCTGCGCTCCCCGCGAGGGGGGTGAGTGACACGGTGCTTTCGGGGGTCTGGGTCGGGGAGGGGAAGATATCCGATATCTACAAGCTTATGCAGGAGGTGGAAGAGGCGTCAGTAGAGGAGCTGAAAGCTAAGTGGGAGGGGGAACTGGGGGAACAGATCGAAGATGGGACATGGGCTGATGCCCTGGAGAGGGTTAATTCTTCCTCCTCGTGTGCGCGGCTATGTTTGTTTATTTTATTTAAATTTGATTTATTTAATTTTAATTCATGGTTAAGTTTTCTTGTGGGGGGAGTGTGATACATATGATGTTATGGTTTGGGGGATTTGTGGGTGTTATGGGGCAGTTAGTTGCATATTATTATTTGTTATATTTTTATATTTTCTGTATAAAATTCCAATAAAAATTATTTTAAAAAAAAGAAGGTGGTAATGAGCTGCCTTCTTGAACTGCTGCAGTCCCTGAAGTGTAGGTACACCCACAATGCTGTTAGGGAGGGCGTTCCAGGGTTTTGACTCAGTGATAGTGAAGGAAAGGTGAAATGTTTCCAACCAGGTTGGGGCGTGACTTGGAAGGGAACTTCGAGGTGGCAAGGTTCCCAGATATTTGCTGCTCTTGCCCTTCCAGATGGTAGTGGTCATGAGTGTCATATCTTGCACAGAACCTACTGGAATGGGAATGCTTGTCTGCCCCGTGCTCCTCGCGGAGTTACAAGCTCCCTGCTACAGGGCGCGGATTCTCAATTAACTCATGTAAATAAAGTCGGCTGCTGGCGGCAGCCATGGAGTGAGTGGTCGTACATAGGGCAGCTCAGATTCAAAGGTGTTGATTTGAGTTTTTCATACATAAAAGCGGAGGAATTTCGGCAGGAAAGTGTAGCTGAAGGTGTGGAGGAGATGTTCCGCCTGGGAGTGACATGTCTGCTGGCTATCAGACCCGGCAGAAGAAGGTTACAAAAGTGGCCAAGGAATTGGAAGAGACCTGCAGCGCAGTAGAAATTAGGAAGATGGCGGAGGGGGAAGAGTTGTTGCAAGTTGGAAAACCACATATGGAGCAGATGATGGCATTAATCAGGAAGGAGTTCCACCAGCACCAAAGGAGATGAATGAAGATTGATCGATTGATCGAGGGACCCGAGGCACCCCTGTGAGACGGACAGAGTACAGACTCACTCACACTGAGCTGTGAGGGACAAAGTACACACTCACTCACACTGAGCTGTGAGGGACAGAGTACAGACTGACTCACACTGAGCTGTGAGGGACAGAGTACAGACTGACTCACACTGAGCTGTGAGGGACAGAGTACAGACTCACTCACACTGAGCTGTGAGGGACAGAGTACAGACTGACTCACTCTGAGCTGTGAGGGACAGAGTACAGACTCACTCAGACACTGAGCTGTGAGGGACAGAGTACAGACTGACTCACACTGAGCTGTGAGGGACAGAGTACAGACTGACTCAGACACTGAGCTGTGAGGGACAGAGTACAGACTGACTCACACTGAGCTGTGAGGGACAGAGTACAGACTGACTCACACTGAGCTGTGAGGGACAGAGTACAGACTGACTGAGACACTGAGCTGTGAGGGACAGAGTACAGACTGACTCAGACACTGAGCTGTGAGGGACAGAGTACAGACTGACTCACACTGAGCTGTGAGGGACAGAGTACAGACTGACTCACACTGAGCTGTGAGGGACAGAGTACAGACTGACTCACACTGAGCTGTGAGGGACAGAGTACAGACTGACTCACACTGAGCTGTGAGGGACAGAGTACAGACTGACTCACTCTGAGCTGTGAGGGACAGAGTACAGACTGACACACACTGAGCTGTGAGGGACAGAGTACAGACTGACTCACACTGAGCTGTGAGGGACAGAGTACAGACTGACTCACACTGAGCTGTGAGGGACAGAGTACAGACTCACTCACACTGAGCTGTGAGGGACAGAGTACAGACTCACTGACACTGAGCTGTGAGGGACAGAGTACAGACTGACTCACACTGAGCTGTGAGGGACAGAGTACAGACTGACTCAGACACTGAGCTGTGAGGGACAGAGTACAGACTGACTCACACTGAGCTGTGAGGGACAGAGTACAGACTGACTCACATTGAGCTGTGAGGGACAGAGTACAGACTCACTCAGACACTGAGCTGTGAGGGACAGAGTACAGACTGACTCACACTGAGCTGTGAGGGACAGAGTACAGACTGACTCACACTGAGCTGTGAGGGACAGAGTACAGACTGACTCAGACACTGAGCTGTGAGGGACAGAGTACAGACTGACTCACACTGAGCTGTGAGGGACAGAGTACAGACTGACTCACACTGAGCTGTGAGGGACAGAGTACAGACTGACTCACACTGAGCTGTGAGGGACAGAGTACAGACTCACTCAGACACTGAGCTGTGAGGGACAGAGTACAGACTGACTCACACTGAGCTGTGAGGGACAGAGTACAGACTGACTCAGACACTGAGCTGTGAGGGACAGAGTACAGACTGACTCAGACACTGAGCTGTGAGGGACAGAGTACAGACTGACTCAGACACTGAGCTGTGAGGGACAGAGTACAGACTGACTCACACTGAGCTGTGAGGGACAGAGTACAGACTGACTCACACTGAGCTGTGAGGGACAGAGTACAGACTGACTCACACTGAGCTGTGAGGGACAGAGTACAGACTGACTCACACTGAGCTGTGAGGGACAGAGTACAGACTGACTCACATTGAGCTGTGAGGGACAGAGTACAGACTCACTCAGACACTGAGCTGTGAGGGACAGAGTACAGACTGACTCACACTGAGCTGTGAGGGACAGAGTACAGACTGACTCAGACACTGAGCTGTGAGGGACAGAGTACAGACTGACTCAGACACTGAGCTGTGAGGGACAGAGTACAGACTGACTCACACTGAGCTGTGAGGGACAGAGTACAGACTGACTCACACTGAGCTGTGAGGGACAGAGTACAGACTGACTCACATTGAGCTGTGAGGGACAGAGTACAGACTCACTCAGACACTGAGCTGTGAGGGACAGAGTACAGACTGACTCAGACACTGAGCTGTGAGGGACAGAGTACAGACTGACTCACACTGAGCTGTGAGGGACAGAGTACAGACTGACTCACATTGAGCTGTGAGGGACAGAGTACAGACTCACTCAGACACTGAGCTGTGAGGGACAGAGTACAGACTGACTCACACTGAGCTGTGAGGGACAGAGTACAGACTGACTCAGACACTGAGCTGTGAGGGACAGAGTACAGACTGACTCACACTGAGCTGTGAGGGACAGAGTACAGACTGACTCACACTGAGCTGTGAGGGACAGAGTACAGACTCACTCAGACACTGAGCTGTGAGGGACAGAGTACAGACTGACTCACACTGAGCTGTGAGGGACAGAGTACAGACTGACTCACACTGAGCTGTGAGGGACAGAGTACAGACTGACTCACTCTGAGCTGTGAGGGACAGAGTACAGACTGACTCACACTGAGCTGTGAGGGACAGAGTACAGACTGACTCAGACACTGAGCTGTGAGGGACAGAGTACAGACTGACTCAGACACTGAGCTGTGAGGGACAGAGTACAGACTGACTCACACTGAGCTGTGAGGGACAGAGTACAGACTGACTCACACTGAGCTGTGAGGGACAGAGTACAGACTGACTCACACTGAGCTGTGAGGGACAGAGTACAGACTGACTCAGACACTGAGCTGTGGGGGACAGAGTACAGACTGACTCACACTGAGCTGTGAGGGACAGAGTACAGACTGACTCAGACACTGAGCTGTGAGGGACAGAGTACAGACTGACTCAGACACTGAGCTGTGAGGGACAGAGTACAGACTGACTCACACTGAGCTGTGAGGGACAGAGTACAGACTGACTCACACTGAGCTGTGAGGGACAGAGTACAGACTGACTCACACTGAGCTGTGAGGGACAGAGTACAGACTCACTCAGACACTGAGCTGTGAGGGACAGAGTACAGACTGACTCACACTGAGCTGTGAGGGACAGAGTACAGACTGACTCACACTGAGCTGTGAGGGACAGAGTACAGACTGACTCACACTGAGCTGTGAGGGACAGAGTACAGACTGACTCACACTGAGCTGTGAGGGACAGAGTACAGACTGACTCACACTGAGCTGTGAGGGACAGAGTACAGACTGACTCACACTGAGCTGTGAGGGACAGAGTACAGACTGACTCAGACACTGAGCTGTGAGGGACAGAGTACAGACTGACTCACACTGAGCTGTGAGGGACAGAGTACAGACTGACTCAGACACTGAGCTGTGAGGGACAGAGTACAGACTGACTCAGACACTGAGCTGTGAGGGACAGAGTACAGACTGACTCAGACACTGAGCTGTGAGGGACAGAGTACAGACTGACTCAGACACTGAGCTGTGAGGGACAGAGTACAGACTGACTCAGACACTGAGCTGTGAGGGACAGAGTACAGACTGACTCACACTGAGCTGTTGAGGGACAGAGTACAGACTGACTCACACTGAGCTGTGAGGGACAGAGTACAGACTGACTCACACTGAGCTGTGAGGGACAGAGTACAGACTGACTCACACTGAGCTGTGAGGGACAGAGTACAGACTGACTCACACTGAGCTGTGAGGGACAGAGTACAGACTGACTCACACTGAGCTGTGAGGGACAGAGTACAGACTGACTCAGACACTGAGCTGTGAGGGACAGAGTACAGACTGACTCAGACACTGAGCTGTGAGGGACAGAGTACAGACTGACTCACACTGAGCTGTGAGGGACAGAGTACAGACTGACTCACACTGAGCTGTGAGGGACAGAGTACAGACTCGACTCAGACACTGAGCTGTGAGGGACAGAGTACAGACTGACTCACACTGAGCTGTGAGGGACAGAGTACAGACTGACTCACACTGAGCTGTGAGGGACAGAGTACAGACTGACTCACACTGCAGCTGTGAGGGACAGAGTACAGACTGACTCACACTGAGCTGTGAGGGACAGAGTACAGACTGACTCACACTGAGCTGTGAGGGACAGAGTACAGACTGACTCAGACACTGAGCTGTGAGGGACAGAGTACAGACTGACTCAGACACTGAGCTGTGAGGGACAGAGTACAGACTGACTCACACTGAGCTGTGAGGGACAGAGTACAGACTGACTCAGACACTGAGCTGTGAGGGACAGAGTACAGACTGACTCACACTGAGCTGTGAGGGACAGAGTACAGACTCACTGACACTGAGCTGTGAGGGACAGAGTACAGACTGACTCACACTGAGCTGTGAGGGACAGAGTACTGACTCACTGACACTGAGCTGTGAGGGACAGAGTACAGACTGACTCAGACACTGAGCTGTGAGGGACAGAGTACAGACTGACTCACACTGAGCTGTGAGGGTCAGAGTACAGACTGACTCACACTGAGCTGTGAGGGACAGAGTACAGACTGACTCACACTGAGCTGTGAGGGACAGAGTACAGACTGACTCAGACACTGAGCTGTGAGGGACAGAGTACAGACTGACTCACACTGAGCTGTGAGGGACAGAGTACAGACTGACTCAGACACTGAGCTGTGAGGGACAGAGTACAGACTGACTCAGACACTGAGCTGTGAGGGACAGAGTACAGACTGACTCACACTGAGCTGTGAGGGACAGAGTACAGACTGACTCACACTGAGCTGTGAGGGACAGAGTACAGACACACTCAGACACTGAGCTGTGAGGGACAGAGTACAGACTGACTCACACTGAGCTGTGAGGGACAGAGTACAGACTGTCTCACACTGAGCTGTGAGGGACAGAGTACAGACTGACTCAGACACTGAGCTGTGAGGGACAGAGTACAGACTGACTCAGACACTGAGCTGTGAGGGACAGAGTACAGACTGACTCAGACACTGAGCTGTGAGGGACAGAGTACAGACTGACTCACACTGAGCTGTGAGGGACAGAGTACAGACTGACTCACACTGAGCTGTGAGGGACAGAGTACAGACTGACTCACACTGAGCTGTGAGGGACAGAGTACAGACTGACTCAGACACTGAGCTGTGAGGGACAGAGTACAGACTGACTCACACTGAGCTGTGAGGGACAGAGTACAGACTGACTCAGACACTGAGCTGTGAGGGACAGAGTACAGACTGACTCACACTGAGCTGTGAGGGACAGAGTACAGACTCACTCAGACACTGAGCTGTGAGGGACAGAGTACAGACTGACTCAGACACTGAGCTGTGAGGGACAGAGTACAGACTGACTCACACTGAGCTGTGAGGGACAGAGTACAGACTGACTCAGACACTGAGCTGTGAGGGACAGAGTACAGACTGACTCACACTGAGCTGTGAGGGACAGAGTACAGACTCACTCAGACACTGAGCTGTGAGGGACAGAGTACAGACTGACTCACACTGAGCTGTGAGGGACAGGGTACAGACTGACTCAGACACGGAGCTGTGAGGGACAGAGTACAGACTGACTCACACTGAGCTGTGAGGGACAGAGTACAGACTGACTCACACTGAGCTGTGAGGGACAGAGTACAGACTGACTCACACTGAGCTGTGAGGGACAGAGTACAGACTGACTCAGACACTGAGCTGTGAGGGACAGAGTACAGACTGACTCAGACACTGAGCTGTGAGGGACAGAGTACAGACTGACTCACACTGAGCTGTGAGGGACAGAGTACAGACTGACTCAGACACTGAGCTGTGAGGGACAGAGTACAGACTGACTCACACTGAGCTGTGAGGGACAGAGTACAGACTGACTCAGACACTGAGCTGTGAGGGACAGAGTACAGACTGACTCACACTGAGCTGTGAGGGACAGAGTACAGACTGACTCACACTGAGCTGTGAGGGACAGAGTACAGACTGACTCACACTGAGCTGTGAGGGACAGAGTACAGACTGACTCACACTGAGCTGTGAGGGACAGAGTACAGACTGACTCAGACACTGAGCTGTGAGGGACAGAGTAAAGACTGACTCACACACTGAGCTGTGAGGGACAGAGTACAGACTGACTCACACTGAGCTGTGAGGGACAGAGTACAGACTGACTCACACTGAGCTGTGAGGGACAGAGTACAGACTGACTCACACTGAGCTGTGAGGGACAGAGTACAGACTGACTCACACTGAGCTGTGAGGGACAGAGTACAGACTGACTCACACTGAGCTGTGAGGGACAGAGTACAGACTGACTCACACTGAGCTGTGAGGGACAGAGTACAGACTGACTCACACTGAGCTGTGAGGGACAGAGTACAGACTGACTCACACTGAGCTGTGAGGGACAGAGTACAGACTGACTCACACTGAGCTGTGAGGGACAGAGTACAGACTGACTCACACTGAGCTGTGAGGGACAGAGTACAGACTGACTCACACTGAGCTGTGAGGGACAGAGTACAGACTGACTCACACTGAGCTGTGAGGGACAGAGTACAGACTGACTCACACTGAGCTGTGAGGGACAGAGTACAGACTGACTCACACTGAGCTGTGAGGGACAGAGTACAGACTGACTCACACTGAGCTGTGAGGGACAGAGTACAGACTGACTCACACTGAGCTGTGAGGGACAGAGTACAGACTGACTCACACTGAGCTGTGAGGGACAGAGTACAGACTGACTCACACTGAGCTGTGAGGGACAGAGTACAGACTGACTCACACTGAGCTGTGAGGGACAGAGTACAGACTGACTCAGACACTGAGCTGTGAGGGACAGAGTACAGACTGACACACACTGAGCTGTGAGGGACAGAGTACAGACTGACTCAGACACTGAGCTGTGAGGGTACAGAGTACAGACTGACTCACACTGAGCTGTGAGGGACAGAGTACAGACTGACTCACACTGAGCTGTGAGGGACAGAGTACAGACTCACTCAGACACTGAGCTGTGAGGGACAGAGTACAGACTGACTCAGACACTGAGCTGTGAGGGACAGAGTACAGACTGACTCACACTGAGCTGTGAGGGACAGAGTACAGACTGACTCACACTGAGCTGTGAGGGACAGAGTACAGACTGACTCACACTGAGCTGTGAGGGACAGAGTACAGACTGACTCACACTGAGCTGTGAGGGACAGAGTACAGACTGACTCACACTGAGCTGTGAGGGACAGAGTACAGACTGACTCACACTGAGCTGTGAGGGACAGAGTACAGACTGACTCAGACACTGAGCTGTGAGGGACAGAGTACAGACTGACTCAGACACTGAGCTGTGAGGGACAGAGTACAGACTGACTCACACTGAGCTGTGAGGGACAGAGTACAGACTGACTCACACTGAGCTGTGAGGGACAGAGTACAGACTCACTCAGACACTGAGCTGTGAGGGACAGAGTACAGACTCACTCAGACACTGAGCTGTGAGGGACAGAGTACAGACTGACTCACACTGAGCTGTGAGGGACAGAGTACAGACTGACTCAGACACTGAGCTGTGAGGGACAGAGTACAGACTCACTCAGACACTGAGCTGTGAGGGACAGAGTACAGACTCACTCAGACACTGAGCTGTGAGGGACAGAGTACAGACTGACTCACACTGAGCTGTGAGGGACAGAGTACAGACTGACTCAGACACTGAGCTGTGAGGGACAGAGTACAGACTCACTCAGACACTGAGCTGTGAGGGACAGAGTACAGACTCACTCAGACACTGAGCTGTGAGGGACAGAGTACAGACTCACTCAGACACTGAGCTGTGAGGGACAGAGTACAGACTCACTCAGACACTGAGCTGTGAGGGACAGAGTACAGACTGACTCAGACACTGAGCTGTGAGGGACAGAGTACAGACTCACTCAGACACTGAGCTGTGAGGGACAGAGTACAGACTGACTCACACTGAGCTGTGAGGGACAGAGTACAGACTGACTCACACTGAGCTGTGAGGGACAGAGTACAGACTGACTCACACTGAGCTGTGAGGGACAGAGTACAGACTGACTCAGACACTGAGCTGTGAGGGACAGAGTACAGACTGACTCAGACACTGAGCTGTGAGGGACAGAGTACAGACTCACTCAGACACTGAGCTGTGAGGGACAGAGTACAGACTGACTCACACTGAGCTGTGAGGGACAGAGTACAGACTCACTCACACTGAGCTGTGAGGGACAGAGTACAGACTGACTCACACTGAGCTGTGAGGGACAGAGTACAGACTGACTCACACTGAGCTGTGAGGGACAGAGTACAGACTGACTCACACTGAGCTGTGAGGGACAGAGTACAGACTGACTCACACTGAGCTGTGAGGGACAGAGTACAGACTGACTCACACTGAGCTGTGAGGGACAGAGTACAGACTGACTCACACTGAGCTGTGAGGGACAGAGTACAGACTGACTCACACTGAGCTGTGAGGGACAGAGTACAGACTGACTCAGACACTGAGCTGTGAGGGACAGAGTACAGACTGACTCACACTGAGCTGTGAGGGACAGAGTACAGACTGACTCACACACTGAGCTGTGAGGGACAGAGTACAGACTGACTCACACTGAGCTGTGAGGGACAGAGTACAGACTGACTCACACTGAGCTGTGAGGGACAGAGTACAGACTGACTCACACTGAGCTGTGAGGGACAGAGTACAGACTGACTCACACTGAGCTGTGAGGGACAGAGTACAGACTGACTCACACTGAGCTGTGAGGGACAGAGTACAGACTGACTCACACTGAGCTGTGAGGGACAGAGTACAGACTGACTCACACTGAGCTGTGAGGGACAGAGTACAGACTGACTCACACTGAGCTGTGAGGGACAGAGTACAGACTGACTCAGACACTGAGCTGTGAGGGACAGAGTACAGACTGACTCACACTGAGCTGTGAGGGACAGAGTACAGACTGACTCACACTGAGCTGTGAGGGACAGAGTACAGACTGACTCACACTGAGCTGTGAGGGACAGAGTACAGACTGACTCAGACACTGAGCTGTGAGGGACAGAGTACAGACTGACTCACACTGAGCTGTGAGGGACAGAGTACAGACTGACTCACACTGAGCTGTGAGGGACAGAGTACAGACTGACTCAGACACTGAGCTGTGAGGGACAGAGTACAGACTGACTCAGACACTGAGCTGTGAGGGACAGAGTACAGACTGACTCACACTGAGCTGTGAGGGACAGAGTACAGACTGACTCACACTGAGCTGTGAGGGACAGAGTACAGACTGACTCACACTGAGCTGTGAGGGACAGAGTACAGACTGACTCACACTGAGCTGTGAGGGACAGAGTACAGACTGACTCACACTGAGCTGTGAGGGACAGAGTACAGACTGACTCACACTGAGCTGTGAGGGACAGAGTACAGACTGACTCAACACTGAGCTGTGAGGGACAGAGTACAGACTGACTCAGACACTGAGCTGTGAGGGACAGAGTACAGACTGACTCACACTGAGCTGTGAGGGACAGAGTACAGACTGACTCACACTGAGCTGTGAGGGACAGAGTACAGACTGACTCACACTGAGCTGTGAGGGACAGAGTACAGACTGACTCAGACACTGAGCTGTGAGGGACAGAGTACAGACTGACTCAGACACTGAGCTGTGAGGGACAGAGTACAGACTGACTCACACTGAGCTGTGAGGGACAGAGTACAGACTGACTCAGACACTGAGCTGTGAGGGACAGAGTACAGACTGACTCACACTGAGCTGTGAGGGACAGAGTACAGACTGACTCAGACACTGAGCTGTGAGGGACAGAGTACAGACTCACTCAGACACTGAGCTGTGAGGGACAGAGTACAGACTGACTCAGACACTGAGCTGTGAGGGACAGAGAACAGACTGCACTCAGACACTGAGCTGTGAGGGACAGAGTACAGACTGACTCACACTGAGCTGTGAGGGACAGAGTACAGACTGACTCACACTGAGCTGTGAGGGACAGAGTACAGACTGACTCACACTGAGCTGTGAGGGACAGAGTACAGACTGACTCACACTGAGCTGTGAGGGACAGAGTACAGACTGACTCAGACACTGAGCTGTGAGGGACAGAGTACAGACTCGACTCAGACACTGAGCTGTGAGGGACAGAGTACAGACTGACTCACACTGAGCTGTGAGGGACAGAGTACAGACTGACTCACACTGAGCTGTGAGGGACAGAGTACAGACTGACTCACACTGAGCTGTGAGGGACAGAGTACAGACTGACTCACACTGAGCTGTGAGGGACAGAGTACAGACTGACTCACACTGAGCTGTGAGGGACAGAGTACAGACTGACTCACACTGAGCTGTGAGGGACAGAGTACAGACTGACTCACACTGAGCTGTGAGGGACAGAGTACAGACTGACTCACACTGAGCTGTGAGGGACAGAGTACAGACTGACTCACACTGAGCTGTGAGGGACAGAGTACAGACTGACTCAACACTGAGCTGTGAGGGACAGAGTACAGACTGACTCACACTGAGCTGTGAGGGACAGAGTACAGACTGACTCAGACACTGAGCTGTGAGGGACAGAGTACAGACTGACTCACACTGAGCTGTGAGGGACAGAGTACAGACTGACTCAGACACTGAGCTGTGAGGGACAGAGTACAGACTGACTCAGACACTGAGCTGTGAGGGACAGAGTACAGACTGACTCAGACACTGAGCTGTGAGGGACAGAGTACAGACTGACTCACACTGAGCTGTGAGGGACAGAGTACAGACTGACTCACACTGAGCTGTGAGGGACAGAGTACAGACTGACTCACACTGAGCTGTGAGGGACAGAGTACAGACTGACTCAGACACTGAGCTGTGAGGGACAGAGTACAGACTGACTCAGACACTGAGCTGTGAGGGACAGAGTACAGACTGACTCACACTGAGCTGTGAGGGACAGAGTACAGACTGACTCACACTGAGCTGTGGGGGACAGAGTACAGACTGACTCACACTGAGCTGTGAGGGACAGAGTACAGACTGACTCACACTGAGCTGTGAGGGACAGAGTACAGACTGACTCAGACACTGAGCTGTGAGGGACAGAGTACAGACTGACTCACACTGAGCTGTGAGGGACAGAGTACAGACTGACTCAGACACTGAGCTGTGAGGGACAGAGTACAGACTGACTCACACTGAGCTGTGAGGGACAGAGTACAGACTGACTCACACTGAGCTGTGAGGGACAGAGTACAGACTGACTCACACTGAGCTGTGAGGGACAGAGTACAGACTGACTCAGACACTGAGCTGTGAGGGACAGAGTACAGACTGACTCAGACACTGAGCTGTGAGGGACAGAGTACAGACTGACTCACACTGAGCTGTGAGGGACAGAGTACAGACTGACTCACACTGAGCTGTGAGGGACAGAGTACAGACTGACTCACACTGAGCTGTGAGGGACAGAGTACAGACTGACTCACACTGAGCTGTGAGGGACAGAGTACAGACTGACTCACACTGAGCTGTGAGGGACAGAGTACAGACTGACTCACACTGAGCTGTGAGGGACAGAGTACAGACTGACTCAGACACTGAGCTGTGAGGGACAGAGTACAGACTGACTCAGACACTGAGCTGTGAGGGACAGAGTACAGACTGACTCACACTGAGCTGTGAGGGACAGAGTACAGACTGACTCACACTGAGCTGTGAGGGACAGAGTACAGACTGACTCGACACTGAGCTGTGAGGGACAGAGTACAGACTGACTCAGACACTGAGCTGTGAGGGACAGAGTACAGACTGACTCACACTGAGCTGTGAGGGACAGAGTACAGACTGACTCACACTGAGCTGTGAGGGACAGAGTACAGACTGACTCAGACACTGAGCTGTGAGGGACAGAGTACAGACTGACTCAGACACTGAGCTGTGAGGGACAGAGTACAGACTGACTCACACTGAGCTGTGAGGGACAGAGTACAGACTGACTCACACTGAGCTGTGAGGGACAGAGTACAGACTCACTCAGACACTGAGCTGTGAGGGACAGAGTACAGACTGACTCACACTGAGCTGTGAGGGACAGAGTACAGACTGACTCACACTGAGCTGTGAGGGACAGAGTACAGACTGACTCACACTGAGCTGTGAGGGACAGAGTACAGACTGACTCACACTGAGCTGTGAGGGACAGAGTACAGACTGACTCACACTGAGCTGTGAGGGACAGAGTACAGACTGACTCACACTGAGCTGTGAGGGACAGAGTACAGACTGACTCAGACACTGAGCTGTGAGGGACAGAGTACAGACTGACTCACACTGAGCTGTGAGGGACAGAGTACAGACTGACTCAGACACTGAGCTGTGAGGGACAGAGTACAGACTGACTCACACTGAGCTGTGAGGGACAGAGTACAGACTGACTCACACTGAGCTGTGAGGGACAGAGTACAGACTGACTCACACTGAGCTGTGAGGGACAGAGTACAGACTCACTCAGACACTGAGCTGTGAGGGACAGAGTACAGACTCACTCAGACACTGAGCTGTGAGGGACAGAGTACAGACTGACTCACACTGAGCTGTGAGGGACAGAGTACAGACTGACTCAGACACTGAGCTGTGAGGGACAGAGTACAGACTCACTCAGACACTGAGCTGTGAGGGACAGAGTACAGACTGACTCACACTGAGCTGTGAGGGACAGAGTACAGACTGACTCACACTGAGCTGTGAGGGACAGAGTACAGACTGACTCAGACACTGAGCTGTGAGGGACAGAGTACAGACTGACTCAGACACTGAGCTGTGAGGGACAGAGTACAGACTCACTCAGACACTGAGCTGTGAGGGACAGAGTACAGACTGACTCACACTGAGCTGTGAGGGACAGAGTACAGACTGACTCACACTGAGCTGTGGGGGACAGAGTACAGACTCACTGACACTGAGCTGTGAGGGACAGAGTACAGACTGACTCACACTGAGCTGTGAGGGACAGAGTACAGACTGACTCACACTGAGCTGTGAGGGACAGAGTACAGACTGACTCACACTGAGCTGTGAGGGACAGAGTACAGACTGACTCACACTGAGCTGTGAGGGACAGAGTACAGACTGACTCACACTGAGCTGTGAGGGACAGAGTACAGACTGACTCACACTGAGCTGTGAGGGACAGAGTACAGACTGACTCAGACACTGAGCTGTGAGGGACAGAGTACAGACTCACTCAGACACTGAGCTGTGAGGGACAGAGTACAGACTGACTCACACTGAGCTGTGAGGGACAGAGTACAGACTGACTCACACTGAGCTGTGAGGGACAGAGTACAGACTGACTCACACTGAGCTGTGAGGGACAGAGTACAGACTGACTCACACTGAGCTGTGAGGGACAGAGTACAGACTGACTCACACTGAGCTGTGAGGGACAGAGTACAGACTGACTCACACTGAGCTGTGAGGGACAGAGTACAGACTGACTCACACTGAGCTGTGAGGGACAGAGTACAGACTGACTCACACTGAGCTGTGAGGGACAGAGTACAGACTGACTCACACTGAGCTGTGAGGGACAGAGTACAGACTGACTCACACTGAGCTGTGAGGGACAGAGTACAGACTGACTCAGACACTGAGCTGTGAGGGACAGAGTACAGACTGACTCACACTGAGCTGTGAGGGACAGAGTACAGACTGACTCACACTGAGCTGTGAGGGACAGAGTACAGACTGACTCAGACACTGAGCTGTGAGGGACAGAGTACAGACTGACTCACACTGAGCTGTGAGGGACAGAGTACAGACTGACTCACACTGAGCTGTGAGGGACAGAGTACAGACTGACTCACACTGAGCTGTGAGGGACAGAGTACAGACTGACTCACACTGAGCTGTGAGGGACAGAGTACAGACTGACTCAGACACTGAGCTGTGAGGGACAGAGTACAGACTCACTCAGACACTGAGCTGTGAGGGACAGAGTACAGACTGACTCACACTGAGCTGTGAGGGACAGAGTACAGACTGACACACAGTGAGCTGTGAGGGGACAGAGTACAGACTCACTAGACACTGAGCTGTGAGGGACAGAGTACAGACTGACTCACACTGAGCTGTGAGGGACAGAGTACAGACTGACTCATCACTGAGCTGTGAGGGACAGAGTACAGACTGACTCAACACTGAGCTGTGAGGGACAGAGTACAGACTGACTCACACTGAGCTGTGAGGGACAGAGTACAGACTCACTCAGACACTGAGCTGTGAGGGACAGAGTACAGACTGACTCAGACACTGAGCTGTGAGGGACAGAGTACAGACTGACTCACACTGAGCTGTGAGGGACAGAGTACAGACTGACTCACACTGAGCTGTGAGGGACAGAGTACAGACTGACTCACACTGAGCTGTGAGGGACAGAGTACAGACTGACTCACACTGAGCTGTGAGGGACAGAGTACAGACTGACTCACACTGAGCTGTGAGGGACAGAGTACAGACTGACTCAGACACTGAGCTGTGAGGGACAGAGTACAGACTGACTCAGACACTGAGCTGTGAGGGACAGAGTACAGACTGACTCACACTGAGCTGTGAGGGACAGAGTACAGACTGACTCAACACTGAGCTGTGAGGGACAGAGTACAGACTGACTCAGACACTGAGCTGTGAGGGACAGAGTACAGACTGACTCACACTGAGCTGTGAGGGACAGAGTACAGACTGACTCACACTGAGCTGTGAGGGACAGAGTACAGACTGACTCACACTGAGCTGTGAGGGACAGAGTACAGACTGACTCAGACACTGAGCTGTGAGGGACAGAGTACAGACTGACTCACACTGAGCTGTGAGGGACAGAGTACAGACTGACTCACACTGAGCTGTGAGGGACAGAGTACAGACTCACTCAGACACTGAGCTGTGAGGGACAGAGTACAGACTCACTCAGACACTGAGCTGTGAGGGACAGAGTACAGACTGACTCACACTGAGCTGTGAGGGACAGAGTACAGACTGACTCACACTGAGCTGTGAGGGACAGAGTACAGACTGACTCACACTGAGCTGTGAGGGACAGAGTACAGACTCACTCAGACACTGAGCTGTGAGGGACAGAGTACAGACTGACTCACACTGAGCTGTGAGGGACAGAGTACAGACTCACTCAGACACTGAGCTGTGAGGGACAGAGTACAGACTGACTCACACTGAGCTGTGAGGGACAGAGTACAGACTGACTCACACTGAGCTGTGAGGGACAGAGTACAGACTGACTCACACTGAGCTGTGAGGGACAGAGTACAGACTGACTCACACTGAGCTGTGAGGGACAGAGTACAGACTCACTCAGACACTGAGCTGTGAGGGACAGAGTACAGACTGACTCACACTGAGCTGTGAGGGACAGAGTACAGACTGACTCACACTGAGCTGTGAGGGACAGAGTACAGACTGACTCACACTGAGCTGTGAGGGACAGAGTACAGACTGACTCAGACACTGAGCTGTGAGGGACAGAGTACAGACTGACTCACACTGAGCTGTGAGGGACAGAGTACAGACTGACTCACACTGAGCTGTGAGGGACAGAGTACAGACTGACTCACACTGAGCTGTGAGGGACAGAGTACAGACTGACTCAGACACTGAGCTGTGAGGGACAGAGTACAGACTGACTCACACTGAGCTGTGAGGGACAGAGTACAGACTGACTCAGACACTGAGCTGTGAGGGACAGAGTACAGACTGACTCAACACTGAGCTGTGAGGGACAGAGTACAGACTGACTCACACTGAGCTGTGAGGGACAGAGTACAGACTGACTCACACTGAGCTGTGAGGGACAGAGTACAGACTGACTCACACTGAGCTGTGAGGGACAGAGTACAGACTGACTCAGACACTGAGCTGTGAGGGACAGAGTACAGACTGACTCAGACACTGAGCTGTGAGGGACAGAGTACAGACTGACTCACACTGAGCTGTGAGGGACAGAGTACAGACTGACTCAGACACTGAGCTGTGAGGGACAGAGTACAGACTGACTCAGACACTGAGCTGTGAGGGACAGAGTACAGACTCACTCAGACACTGAGCTGTGAGGGACAGAGTACAGACTGACTCAGACACTGAGCTGTGAGGGACAGAGTACAGACTGACTCACACTGAGCTGTGAGGGACAGAGTACAGACTCACTCAGACACTGAGCTGTGAGGGACAGAGTACAGACTGACTCACACTGAGCTGTGAGGGACAGGGTACAGACTCACTCAGACACTGAGCTGTGAGGGACAGAGTACAGACTCACTCAGACACTGAGCTGTGAGGGACAGAGTACAGACTGACTCAGACACTGAGCTGTGAGGGACAGAGTACAGACTGACTCACACTGAGCTGTGAGGGACAGAGTACAGACTGACTCACACTGAGCTGTGAGGGACAGAGTACAGACTCACTCAGACACTGAGCTGTGAGGGACAGAGTACAGACTGACTCAGACACTGAGCTGTGAGGGACAGAGTACAGACTGACTCACACTGAGCTGTGAGGGACAGAGTACAGACTGACTCACACTGAGCTGTGAGGGACAGAGTACAGACTGACTCAGACACTGAGCTGTGAGGGACAGAGTACAGATTGACTCACACACCGAGCTGTGAGGGACAGAGTACAGACTGACTCACACTGAGCTGTGAGGGGCAGAGTACAGACTGACTCACACTGAGCTGTGAGGGACAGAGTACAGACTGACTCACACTGAGCTGTGAGGGACAGAGTACAGACTGACTCACACTGAGCTGTGAGGGACAGAGTACAGACTGACTCAGACACTGAGCTGTGAGGGACAGAGTACAGACTGACTCACACTGAGCTGTGAGGGACAGAGTACAGACTGACTCAGACACTGAGCTGTGAGGGACAGAGTACAGACTGACTCACACTGAGCTGTGAGGGACAGAGTACAGACTGACTCAGACACTGAGCTGTGAGGGACAGAGTACAGACTGACTCACACTGAGCTGTGAGGGACAGAGTACAGACTGACTCACACTGAGCTGTGAGGGACAGGGTACAGACTCACTCAGACACTGAGCTGTGAGGGATAGAGTACAGACTGACTCAGACACTGAGCTGTGAGGGACAGAGTACAGACTGACTCACACTGAGCTGTGAGGGACAGAGTACAGACTGACTCACACTGAGCCGTGAGGGACAGAGTACAGACTGACTCAGACACTGAGCTGTGAGGGACAGAGTACAGACTGCACTCAGACACTGAGCTGTGAGGGACAGAGTACAGACTGACTCACACTGAGCTGTGAGGGACAGAGTACAGACTGACTCAGACACTGAGCTGTGAGGGACAGAGTACAGACTGACTCACACTGAGCTGTGAGGGACAGAGTACAGACTGACTCACACTGAGCTGTGAGGGACAGAGTACAGACTGACTCACACTGAGCTGTGAGGGACAGAGTACAGACTGACTCACACTGAGCTGTGAGGGACAGAGTACAGACTGACTCATACTGAGCTGTGAGGGACAGAGTACAGACTGACTCATACTGAGATGTGAGGGACAGAGTACAGACTCACTCAGACACTGAGCTGTGAGGGACAGAGTACAGACTGACTCACACTGAGCTGTGAGGGACAGAGTACAGACTGACTCATACTGAGCTGTGAGGGACAGAGTACAGACTGACTCACACTGAGCTGTGAGGGACAGAGTACAGACTGATTCAGACACAGCTGTGAGGGACAGAGTACAGACTCACTCAGACACTGAGCTGTGAGGGACAGAGTACAGACTCACTCAGACACTGAGCTGTGAGGGACAGAGTACAGACTGACTCACACTGAGCTGTGAGGGACAGAGTACAGACTCACTCAGACACTGAGCTGTGAGGGACAGAGTACAGACTGACTCAGACACTGAGCTGTGAGGGACAGAGTACAGACTGACTCACACTGAGCCGTGAGGGACAGAGTACAGACTGACTCAGACACTGAGCTGTGAGGGACAGAGTACAGACTGACTCACACTGAGCTGTGAGGGACAGAGTACAGACTGACTCAGACACTGAGCTGTGAGGGACAGAGTACAGACTGACTCACACTGAGCTGTGAGGGACAGAGTACAGACTGACTCACACACTGAGCTGTGAGGGACAGAGTACAGACTGACTCACACTGAGCTGTGAGGGACAGAGTACAGACTGACTCAGACACTGAGCTGTGAGGGACAGAGTACAGACTGACTCACACTGAGCTGTGAGGGACAGAGTACAGACTGACTCACACTGAGCTGTGAGGGACAGA